>NW_015507575.1:26489-49294 GCF_001515645.1 Sinocyclocheilus grahami | reverse complement strand
GCAATTTATTCCTCTGACGCAAAGCTGAATTTTCAGCATCTTTACTCCAGTGTTCTGTCCTTCAGGAATCATTCTAATATGCTGATTATTATTATTATTATCATCATCATCATTTTTCTGATGCTTAATATTTTTGCTATTTTGATATTTTTTAATTCAAAAGAACAACATTATTTGAAATAGAAATCTTTTGTAAACATCTTTACTGTCATTTTTTAATGCAACCTTGCTGAATAAAAAAAATTAAAATTTTAAACCAGTGTTTAGTAGAATCAGTAGAACAAAGACAGACATCTCTTCTACATAGGTTTACTAGGCCAACATTATTTTTCTTTTCTTTCTGGTAATAGTGTAATTTTATTAGCTCTGACATATGAATCTGGAGCATTTTAACATATTTACCTCACTTCCTTTGGGACCAACGAGACCCATCAGGCCCTAAAATAAGAAAAATACATGATCATACACACACAACGGGCAATAACACATTTCTGTGTTATGCTTATTACAATGAACAATAAGCACACCTGGTCTCCTTTATGACCCGTGTGACCCTTGATTCCACGAGGGCCCATAAGTCCTTGGTCACCTTTATCTCCCTGCGGAAGTAGTCAAGGTAAAGAATTACAATAACAATCTATAATTGTACAGCACTTCACGATACTGTAATTATGATAAATAGAGAAAATGGTGTGAATAGCCACACATTTTTTTCTAAATTCATTGAATGAGTTAGATATAATATTGCACAAACATGTTTTGTATAATTATTATGTGCAGTTAGTATTAGTGCATCACCCAACATTTGATACTGAAAATAGTATGCAAAGGGTGCATGTCTGCATGTTTTTAAGCTGGTATTGTCCACCAGAGACTACAGTATATAACAGGGTTTCTGCAGGTTTTATGAAAGACGAAGACTTTTTAAGACCAAAGAAAAAAAAAAGAATAATTGTATTAGTGATACTTTAAAGTTTTTATCAATTTCCAATAGATCGCTATTATTTTTAATTTATTATAATAGAAAAGCTGATCACACTGCACAAAAGTCATGTTCTTCCTCCATATTTCCTCATATTAACTTGAGAAGCAAAATTACAAAATAAAGTCTTATTTTCTGAGAAACTGATCAAAATGAAAGGAGTTTATAAAAAAAGGGAAAACAAGACTCCTCTATCCACATTTTTAAGCATGCATCAACTCACTTTCTGGTGTTTAATTTCTCCGAAAACAAGAGTTTGCATCTTAAGTAAATATATCTTTACTTAAGGATGTTTAGATATGTGTACTAGTAAGCAGAACAAAACTACTGTATTAATTTATTCATATTTGATTCCATGACTATGAATGTAAGCCTTTCTGGTCCAATTTAAGACCTTTTCAGGTCTCCCTTTCCCTTTGTTTGTGGAAGGGAAATTAAGACATTTAAAAACCTTTTGAAGACCTGCAGAAACCATAAGTTGCAGCTTTTAGATGTTTTTAGCCTAAAAACAGCAATATTGAGATTAAAGGTAAAATAAATAAATAAATTAATTGTGTATTGATACTAAATTTATTATTTAGCTAAATGCTAGAACTTAATTGTGCACTTATGCAACAAAAGGTGCTATCAATACACTATTTCATTTTTTTTTATACTTGCACACCTACTATTTGCTTACATGTACTGTCTTTCCCATCTCCAGCACAGTATATTTTTGGTGCATAGTATACTGTAAATATGCGCAGCTTTTAGATGTTTTTAGCCTAAAAACAGCAATATTGAGATTAAAGGTAAAATAAATAAATTAATTAATTGTGTATTGATACTAAATTTATTATTTAGCTAAATGCTAGAACTTAATTGTGCACTTATGCAACAAAAGGTGCTATCAATACACTATTTCATTTTTTTTTTATACTTGCACACCTACTATTTGCTTACATGTACTGTCTTTCCCATCTCCAGCACAGTATATTTTTGGTGCATAGTATACTGTAAATATGTAAATTGGGATGCAACCATTACATTTACATTTAGTCATTTAGCAGACGCTTTTATCCAAAGCAACTTACAAATGAGGACAATGGAAGCAATCGAAACTAACAAAAGAGCAATGATATGCAAGTGCTATAACAAGTCTGAGTTAGCTTAACTAGCAAGGTTTTTTTATGTATATAATAAAAAGAAAACAGATTTAATAGAGAAAAAATTAGAGCAAGCTAGTGTTAGAGGCCTTTTTTGCTTTTGTTAATTGCGTAATAAAAAACTAAACAAATAGATATAATACAAAAAGATTAGAGAAGCTAGTGTTATTATTATTTTTTTTTTAAACGAGCAGTTAGTAAATGTGCAAGTCTAAAAAGGCCAAGTTTTTTAATGAAAACAAGCAGTTAGTAAATCAATAGAGTGGAAGTCTAAAAGGGGCAAGTTTTTTTTAAAGAATAGAATGAGAATAGAGAGTGCTAGAGTCATAGAGTCAAATAAAGATGAAAGAGATGTGTTTCATCCCCTGGATCCCATTTCCACCCCTAAACCTACCCATCTCCGCCCCCTGGATCCCATGTCAACCCCTAAACCTACCCATCCCCCCCCCCCTAGATCCCATGTCCCCCCCTAAACCTCCCCATCCCCCCCCCCAGATCCCATGTCCACCCCTAAACCTACCCATGTCCACCCCCTAGAACCCATTTCCACCCTTAAACCTACCCATCTCCGCCCCCTGGATCCAATTTCCACCCCTAAACCTACCCATCTCCGCCCCTTGGATCCCAAGTCCACCCCTAAACCTACCCAGGTCCACTCCCTAGATCCCATTTCCACCCCTAAACCTACCCATCTCTGCCCCCTGGATCCCATTTCCACCCCTAAACCTATCCATTTCCGCTCCTGGATCCCATTTCCTGTTACATGTGTGTAGTTACAGAAATATTACAGCTGTAGATACTATGTACCAATGAGTACTTACACTGTAGTTACATACTACGTACACATTTAGTTACTATGTAAGTACACAGGTATTAGGGACACTTAATATAAAGTGGGACCTAAAGATCTATAATCAGACCAGCAGTCCAACCCACCTGGATTCCTTGCAGGCCCACTGGGCCGACTGGACCCTGTTTTCCTGGTTCACCCTGAGGAAGGAAGTTTGTTGAGTAATTGAATCAATTTTTAAGAAATTACTATGAATTGCAATCTAACCAATCGTAACCAATGCAAGAAAATAAATAAATAAAAGCTCTTAAAAAATTTACAAATTAAAAAAGAAAAAACAAAGATATTTGTTTATATGTTCAAATTATGCTTGTATTACAGTGGCTCCTTTGGCTCCTGGAGTTCCATCTTCTCCTGTTGGTCCAAGTGCTCCCTAAATATAAAATGAACATATAACAAAATATAACAATGTCTTAAATGTATACACAAACAAAAGGCTAATATAATAATACTTACATCTTTACCAGGAAGCCCAACTGGACCAGTCAGTCCTACAGCGCCAGTTTCACCCTGTAAAAGAGAAAGCGATTGCTTGTCGTGCATCACTGTTTTGAAATTTAAATTAGATTCAGCAAATTTCCTTTTCATGTAAATTAAGTTTTACCTTCTGGCCTGCAGGCCCCACGAGTCCCTGTTTTCCTGGTAAACCCTAAATTTGAGTGAGATGCAGCATTGTTTAGCCAAGGTGAGTTGCAGATTACAAATGAGTAGAAATCTCCTCATTTAAAGTTTGTTGGTATCAGTATACACACACCCTCAAGTAAATTCAGTGTTTACTGTATAGCAGGCAAACCCTAATTTACTGTAATAGCATTCAGAGTAGTAGCAGCAGCAGCTTTGAGAATCATTTCAGGAAAAGCACAGCAGAATAACCTAACAAAACATATGCACATGCTGATGAACTCACTGGAATGCCCACAATTCCTCTGACACCAATGGCTCCGGACAGACCTGGCTCTCCCTGTCAAGCAGACAGCAAAATCTCAAATTCCTCTTCGGTTTTTATCATTGAACAAACCAGATTTGGGAATCATTTTGTTACAAAACAATATGCATTTTAGTAATCAAATATGTAAAATTCAGTATCGTAAAAACTAGATATACACTGCAGTGCACCAGGTACAACAATACATTCTGAATTCTATGCATTATCATGAAAATGATCATCATAACTCACCTTCTCTCCTAGAGCTCCCGGTGCTCCATCAGATCCATGCTTTCCTGGCTCACCCTACAAATAAACAATCTTCATCTTCATTAAAGTTCACATTCCAGTGATGGTGAATATGAAGGTCATTTTGAACATAAATCTGATGAATCAGTCACTCACAGTGTCACCCTTGGCTCCAGAAGCTCCTTTCTCTCCCGGTGCTCCAATCGTACCCTAAAACAGCATATTAGAATTCTTCAGACAGAAACAAGGTACTTTAAATGATTTTACAGATTGTTTTGTTTTTGAGTATGGTAGATCATATGGACAGCAATAACTCACATCGTCTCCTTTAGGCCCAGGATGCCCCTGTCGCCCTCTAATGCCTTCAACACCCTGTTAAGACACACATATTCATATTATTGAATATTATATTAAACTGTATATATCATAAAACTGAGTATAGAGTCTAACACACAGGCTAGCTCTTAAATCATGTTTTCTAACCTACAAGCTTCGTTATGAATTTCCACTAGGCTGGTTTGCTGTACATTCTCTTCGATAAATAAAAGACTTAAAACCTCTGTATTTTGATCCTAGACTTTAGTTCAGAACATTTTGATCAAATATTTGATGAAAAAAAAAATCTATGAGTTACAGCTCACGTACTGGTGATCCTGGTGGTCCGGTAGGTCCTGGGATCCCGTTGAATCCAGGAGGACCCTGCAGACATAGAACATACAGGCTAGCTTTTATAATATACCCACACTTGCTTTTTGTTCTGCATACAAGAGATTTATGCATATCTTCTTACAGAGCAGTTTCACAATCACTGCAGACATTATTCAATTGGCTGTATTGAGTTTTAAACAAATGTTATTATTATTTAATGCACTGATCAGACTCCAGGATATTGCTCTGTAAGCATGCCTCTCGCTCTTCCCTCGTCTGCTGAAGATGACATGAAGATGTTGCAAGTCTTACCCGATCTCCTTTATCACCATGAGGTCCAGTGAATCCAATTGGCCCTCGCTGACCCTGCATGGAAATATATATATATATATTTTCTTATTTTTTCAATATTTGTTTTGTGTATAGTGATTTGCCAATATTGCATGTAAACACAGTCATGCCAATAGAATACTTGACACTGATATTCTTGTTCGCAGACAATAGTGAAAACACATCACACTCTGTAATGCAAAAACAAATAAACAAGTTTTCAATTGGCTGTATTGAGTTTTAAACAAATGTTATTATTATTTAATGCACTGATCAGACTCCAGGATATTGCTCTGTAAGCATGCCTCTCGCTCTTCCCTCGTCTGCTGAAGATGACATGAAGATGTTGCAAGTCTTACCCGATCTCCTTTATCACCATGAGGTCCAGTGAATCCAATTGGCCCTCGCTGACCCTGCATGGAAATATATATATATATTTTCTTATTTTTTCAATATTTGTTTTGTGTATAGTGATTTGCCAATATTGCATGTAAACACAGTCATGCCAATAGAATACTTGACACTGATATTCTTGTTCGCAGACAATAGTGAAAACACATCACACTCCGTAATGCAAAAACAAATAAACAAGTTTTCATACATCATCTCCTGGACGTCCAGGAGGACCTTGCTCTCCGGCGGCCCCTCGCTCACCCTGTTAATAAAGAAGAGAATGCTTATGGTGTTTATTGATTTAAAGCTCAGGAGAGCTTGTTTATTACAGTTTCTCGATTTGTATCATTCTTAAGAAGGTTTTAAAAGCAATCTTACCTTTTCACCTTGGGCACCTGGCACACCGTCCACACCAGGAAGACCTCGATGTCCCTGGAAGAGAGATTCAATTTAATAATACACTCACTTATTAGAAAAGTAGCTGGTGTTTGGCCAAAGAAACATTCTTCAGTGAGCAAATTTATGTATAGCTGCTCCAGAAAGCACATTTTAGTCTTTCTGCAACAAGAAGTAAACGCAACCTTTTAAGAGATGTTATAGTTTGTTTTCAATCATTTATTTTTAATTTAAAGCAGTACTTCAATTTCATACATTGTTATATTTTTACAATTATATTTGAACATTTTCTTAACTGAACTTGTGTTTTTTGAGTCAAAGTTTAATCCTTAGGGTTGGGGACTCACCTTCATCCCCGGCAGACCAGGCAGTCCCTGCGGTCCAGCTGGACATGTTGTCTGGCACTGCTAACAAAATAAGACACACACATGCATCAGGTCTATTCATCATCAACTGTAGAATCAGACAGGATGTAAAGAATAACACACAACCAGCCTGTAGCTCACCAGAGACATGCAAACCGAGCACTGAAGATTTAAGATGAGGGAGCACAACAGACACTGCAACCAACTGCCAACTCTTTTGATGAGCCAGATAACTCTTAAATGTATCGTGACATTGTTTACAAGCTGTTTCACTGATGTCTTTCTGCAGTTGAAACTCTGATTGAGTGATTACATGAGACATTATACATTTTGGTAAGTTATACTGTTTCTATATTTTCTTTTTATTCATGTTCTTTTGGTGCTATAAGTAGTGGTAAAGAGGAAGAGACGATCTGTTCACATGTCGCCAGAACTGAGGCGCTACAGTGATCTGTCACGCCACATTAAAGTGTGCCAAATCATTATTTATTGTTTGACTTTTGTAATGCAATTGACAGAATTTGAAAGCTGAGACTTTGTTTCATATCAAAACTGACCAAGCAAAAAGCTTCTTGTGATTTACTGGATGGGAGGTGCGCTACAAATAATCTTTCATACATTTTTGTTCACGCATTAAACGAAAACAGTATAGATAGATTCTTTGGATTTAAGAATCGATATCAGTTCATTAAA
This sequence comes from Sinocyclocheilus grahami, assembly GCF_001515645.1. Taxonomy (NCBI): domain Eukaryota; kingdom Metazoa; phylum Chordata; class Actinopteri; order Cypriniformes; family Cyprinidae; genus Sinocyclocheilus; species Sinocyclocheilus grahami. The sequence continues at coordinate 42,318 of NW_015507575.1, read as the reverse complement.
ATGAGAATCGATTAAAATCGAGAATTCCATATTGTTAGCCCAGCCCTACAAATTATAGAGCAGATATAGAGCACGTTGACATTTTCCAAGTTCCACATGTCGCATACTCTATCTTTTTGCGTTTTAAGATCTAGGTCTGATATGCAGGTTCTGTGTGTCCATGTGAAGCATGAATATTATTAAAATCTAACAAGCACTCACAGTCTCCCCACTTCCCTCAGGGTTCCCAGCACCTTGTGGTCCCTAAGGACAGCAGAATGACAGCAGCATAGTTTAGATTCAGAGACACACACTCAAGCAAAGCCTTAAACGTTACAGCGGTCAGAACAGATCTGTGTAAAAGCTCTGCATTAGTTTTTAACCCTCTGAAAGCCAACAGAAGTCACCTGATCCAGTTAAGTAAGGGCTAACAGACTACTAAAATGACATATCCTGGAATAAGATGGAATGAAAATGATACAAATTTGTCAGTATAGATGCTGAAATGTGTTTTATAACTTATCTTAAAGGGGTCATATGATGCGGTTTCAAGTTTTCCTTTCTCTTTGGAGTGTTACAAGCTGTTCGTGAATAGATAAGATCCCGAAAGTTGCAAAGAGTAAAGTTTCAAACCCAAAGAGATATTCTTTATAAAAGCTAAGACTCGTCCAAGCCCTCCTAAAACGCCTCGTTTAAACACGCCCCCACATGTCTACGTCACTGTGTGGGAAGATTTGCATAACACCGCCCAAATGTTCACGCAAAGAGAGAAGGCGTAACTTTTATTCTCGCTGTAGTATTGTTGCTGCCGCCATGTCTTGAAGACGCTGTGTGTTTCATTGTGAAAGCGAAACTACTTTGTTTGGTCTTCCAAAAGAGGACACGACTAGAAATCAGTGGTTACGTTGTATTTACAACACTGTTCCAGAACAGTTCAAACCAAATATTCAGATGTGTGCAATGAATTTTACGGAGTACGAGGACTGTTTCCTGGGAGAATAGCCTACAATGCCGGTCTTCTGACAAATAATGCTGACTCACAGCCTGTAAGTACGTTTTCATATTTAAAGAATTTGCCACTGATGATTCAAACGTGAGTTTTGAGCAGTGTAGCGCTTGTTGTTTGTCATTTCTCCGATCACAAATGCAGACATGGTTTTATGTTTATGCAGCGCAATGCAATGCAACGCGTAAAAAGACAGTATAAGTCATTATTAGTGTTGACACATTATTACTCGCATCTTTGATAACTGTGCATGTTGTTTTGTCTCACTATACACGTACCGGCAGCGCGCAGCTCCTGCCGCCACTAAATTACATTGTATTTGTCCCATATTGTCATTAATATACATACTGACTTCAACTTCGACCACTAAATAAATAGACTGCTATTGTTATGTAAGTATGAGGGTTAGATTATTTAGTGTACAGGTCATTTCAAGAGTGATAAACAAAGTGATAGAAAATATTTATTATACATATTACGTATACGTATACATGGTTATAAGTATAACAGTTAATATTTGATTAATTTAGGGAAATTAACAAGTGTCTTAGTCCTCAAGGGACTATTTGGCCAACCAGCTTGTTCCTGCTTGAAAAGCAAAATATTATTGATAGTGTAAAAAACATCAACTTTGAAGCACATGTGATTGATGGACTAGCATTACTCAACCTTACTTACTACCTTCCAGCAATGCTACATTCAATGATGGTAAAATAGTAAAAAAAAAAAATAATAATAATAATAGTTCATTTAAATGGAACCGGAATCAGAACCGAAATCGTTAGGAAAAACTGGAAGCGGAATAGGAACCAGAAAATTTCTAACGATACCCAACCCTAGTCATTATAATCTGTAATTATGTCTAGCATTACTCAACCTTACTTACTACCTTCCAGCAATGCTACATTCAATGATGGTAAAATAGTAAAAAAAAATAATAATAATAATAATAGTTCATTTAAATGGAACCGGAATCAGAACCGAAATCGTTAGGAAAAACTGGAAGCGGAATAGGAACCAGAAAATTTCTAACGATACCCAACCCTAGTCATTATAATCTGTAATTATGTCCCCCCTGGATGCAACAAATACCTCGTTTATAATAGGTTTTATTGTTTTTGTCTCGTTGCACTGGGACACAGCATCACAGTATGATAAGGGGCGTAACATTTCCGTCACACGCTTGAGGTATTCGGCCAATCACAACGCACTGGATAGCTGGCCAATCAGTAAACACCTCGCTTTTCAGAACGATGAGCTTTGTAAAAAATGTACGCATTTCAGAACAGCGGGCACAGAGGAGAAACAATAATGTACAGTATGTGGAAAATAATGTGTTTTTTTAACCTTAAACCACATAAACACATTTCATTAAACCAAATACACAAAATAATGTTATTTTTTAGCAACATCATATGACCCCTTTAATACCACATGAGGTAAATGTAAATAATGTAAATAATAATAATAATAATTGTATAGTCATAGTTTATGTTAAAAAGTAATTTAGTTCAGTTAAACATTTCTGTTACTGTTTATTTTAGATAAAGATTTGTCTAATTTCTTACATTGAAATTTGATATTCTCATTCAAATACCCCCTCCCCCTTTTTTTAAACAAATCACACCCCATGTATATATACCCATTTATGTATACATATACTATGCATATATGCAAATGAAAGCTAAATATGTATATATTTAGACTAAACTGAATTAAACTCATTCTAGTAGTTGTGTCTTGTAAGTTAGTAAGAAAGTATTTGAAATATGTAAAATGTTAAAAATGTCAATGGTAGAAGTCGGTCTTACTGCTGGTCCTGGAGGTCCTGGTGGGCCTGGGAGCCCAATTCCTCCTCTTGGTCCAGGAGGACCCTGGAAAATTCAATACCATAAATAACACTTAAATTCAGGTACCAGAAACAATCAACATAGCTACAACAACAAGATTAAGTATGAAGACGTATATTTAATGCCAAATTCACACTGCAAAGGTGGCAAAGAAGCGCTTCTGAAGTGGCATTTAGTTATCTTTACACAGTTTGTTTAATGCAGCTCAGAGGTGGCATGAATGCATTTACACAGCAATGATAACTATACACTTTGATACCAGGGGCTGAAGTGGGTCAAAGCAGGCATAATTTAGCCTGGCTTTTAGCATTACGTCTTCTGAGCAGGCACAGAGCAGCCTTAACTCTCTGTGCTTATGTGTAAAGATGCCTTTATATGTGTCTTAGTGTATTGTGTGCCACTTTAAAATTAATTTTGACCTCTGGTCCGATGTTTCCCTCGTCTCCTGGAGTACCAGGCTTCCCTGGGGTTCCCTGCATGAGTGGAAAACAGTGTTAAAAAGTGAAAATGTAAAATTAAAAGCTGAGAGTGAGACAAATTAAAGTAAGACCAGGTTTATTTTACATACTGGAGGCCCAACAGTCTCTGGTCCCTAGAAAAAGAAAATACAAAAGTCAAATCTTCAGAATGAATTAATTTGTCTTAAAAAAGGCATTGCAAAATCATTATTTACTTTGCAAGCAAATACAATCAAAAAGACAAGAAAACAATAAGACAACACAATGTCAACAGGATACAAACACATTTAGCATTGAAGGATTTGATTGCTTTCCTAAATGGGAAAAAAAAAATACTCACAGGGGGTCCAGCGGGTCCAGGGAAACCAGGGAGACCCTACAAATTAAGGTGTTTAATGTTTTTTTAAAGAAGTTTCTAATGCTCATCAAGGCTGTATCTATTTGATCAAAAGAGACTCCATTAATAAACTTACTGATTATTTAGCTGCAAATTATGCAGAACCACACACAAAAAAAAACTTTTTATTCACTTTGCATTGTTTTACATTATTGCAGAATTATTGTCTATTAAGATCTCTTACTCTTTCTCCCACCAGTCCTCGTGGTCCCATGGGGCCCATCGGCCCCTACACACATATAAAAAGATTCCACAGTGATTCATTTAGCACAATGACATATTAGAGTTTGTGTGAAACTGATGTGTAAATCTGTAAAATATTGAGTGTTGTTATTAAATGGTAAAGGTTATGTGTCTCAGTACTAACCATTGGTCCCGGGGTCCCCTGCAGTCCCCTCTGTCCTGGCAGTCCAATCTCTCCTCGATCTCCTTTACTGCCCTACAACACACAAACAGCGTTATCATCATTCAGTATCGACTGCAGCCGTTGCTAAGATACAGCGGCTCTATGCTAACATAATTAGACATGCTGGACTCCTCGGTGCATCTGTCCTCATCTGATAGGACCAGAGTCAGATCTGAGCAGTGTTTAAACTATTTATGACACACCAGATGATGGTGCAATTCAACCACACTTTCCCTTAATAGATATTGACACAGGAAGCTGGATTGATTGGGTGGGTTTCAGATCTGGCAACCTGTAAATTCATTTTCTGATTAGGAGTTATAATACAAAACTGTTTATTGGGTACAATGTTCAAGTTCAATAAAAGCAATATTCAGTGTTACTGAATAAACTCTACATTTTCATTTTAGTCTAATGAAATTTATCTCATACAAAATATCGTATAATGCAATGCACTGCCATGGGACATTCTTCAAATCTAGTTCTCAGAACTCTGTTCTTATTTTTCAAGGAAAATCCAGCATCCCTCCATTATTATTATTAGCAGGTTTTTTTTTTATTCAAACACTATTCTCTAAAGATTTTTTTAAATAATAATTTAATAAATTAATAAAAGTTTTTTTTTATTCAAACTTATGCTCTTTTCTAAAGATTTGTTAAAATAATAATTTAATAATTATCTGCACATATTCATATTGTGCTTCCAACTTATTTTGTATTACATTATATTTTTTTAGCTTACAATTAATATATTTTTAGTGTTTTATTTTTAAACATTATTTTTAAACAAATACTTATATCATGATTATAATCTTTGTAGAAATGTAATGTTTATAAGCTTTTCGTTTTATTTTTTGTGCAGATTTAGATATCAGCTTTATAATTTTTTAGGTTACGAACTATTTCTTTTAGTGCTTTATTTTTAAGTATAGATTTATATATACCAGCTTTATAATCTTTGTAGCATACACTACTTACTGTATTTTAGTGGGGTTTTTTATACAGCACTTTTATAATCTCTGTAGCATACATACAATTTATTTTACTGCATTTTTAAAAGTATAGAATTATTCTATTAGCTTTGTATCTTACAAACTATTTATTTTTAGCAGTTTGTTTTTAATAGTATAGATTATATCACTTATAATCTTTATATCTTACATTTTATTACATATTTTGTAGATTTAAATGTAGATTTATATATACACGATTGTGTATCTTATTTGTCTTTTAGTAGCCTATTTTTTGAATATATATATATATATATATATATATATATATATATATATATATATATAATAGTACAGTATAATAGTAAATAAAACTAGTATTAAATTATATGTCTCCTTTCTAATCTTTGTAGCTTAAAAACGATTTGTTTATTTAATTGTTTGTTTATTTATTTTTATTTTTTATTCATATATCATCTTTAAAATATGCCGTAACATGAAAATAATTATTGATTTATCAGTGTTGGTCTGAATTTCAATATCGGTTCATCCCTTTTGTTAACTCTAGGTCAAACTAGTATGCATCTTGTTGAGTGTGACCCCCAGCTGAGTTTAAGAACAATGTCTTCTTGAAGAGATTGGAGATGAAGATGTTCTTCCAATGTTTCACACTTACCAGAGCTCCAGGAGTGCCGGGGGTACCTGGAATACCCTGAAGAACAGAAAAAAACAACAACAAGAAAAGGACACTATTTGTTAAAAAACAATAAGTAAGTCAGTGAGACAGGACAGAGGTGTTGACGTAAGAAAATCTCTAATGAGCAGCTCCTGCCTTCCTGAAAAAAAGAATAAACCCTTAATGAGCTGCCTGAGACGAAAGAAGGCCAAAGACGAAGTGCTTCATTAGCTTGTGTTGAAGACTGAGCTGCTGAAGTCTAAGGAATGGCTCTAATGGAGATTTACACCTGATTTTCAGCACAGGAAAAACTCTGGACTATAGATGATGACAATTCAGAACAGCATGAGTTAACAAGTACTGTACCGACTGATAATCATTTTGATTTGAAGATCAGTACATCAAATAAATAGGAAAACCTAATTATGTTACAACTGTTGACATTTCCTATTTTTCCAAAATAAATGTAATTAACAATTAATTAATATTTAACATAATTAACCATTATAATTAATAATAAATGAATACTAAATAAAACAAAAAATAATATATTAAGTTAAATAAATAAATGACATTTTTTTTTAAATAATATGCACCAGATAGTCAGTGAACATGTCAAGACTACTTTTAATTATTTTTATTTGTTTTAATGAGCAGAAAGACTTGCATCTCTCCCGTCTCTGCCAGGTTCTCCATGGGGTCCACGAGGCCCCTCAGGACCCTCAGGACCGGGGGGACCAGGGATCGGCTTGGGATCCGGCTGTAGAAGGTTGAAGGAGCAAAAGAAGGAAAACGATGAGTAAACAAAAACATGAATGTTTTCGAATTGATTTTATTATTTGCTTTAGCCAAATATAACCAATGTTTTTCACTGAACGCCAAAATCAATAACTGGAAGCGTTGCAAATAATCTCTCTCTACCAAGGACCTTAACAAATTACTTTAACACAACAAGGAATAAAATATCAATCATTAGCTCTCCGCTGCCAGCTTCTCTTTATATGCTCAATCTTTAAACGAGCCAAGTAACAACACATTTAGAAAATAACTTGTAGGGTTAAGAAAAATTCCCAGAAGATTTCTTAATAAAATAACACATTATTTACTTTGCGGCGTTAATAACCTCTAGCATATAAATACATAAAAGCTGTTCTGGGTCATGATTTGCTGACTGAAGTAAATATAGCAGGTGGCAAATGAGTCAATTCAGCAACAAAGCAGTGTAGTAGATTATTTGCTAAAATAATTTATTAATAGATAAAAAAAATCAATAAAAAAAAATCAAATACCTCAGCATTGGCATACATCTGAAGAAGCAAGAGAGAGAGATAATTAAGATTATTGCAGAGTTAGTGAAACCCCTTCACCAAAAAGAGAAAGCACACCTGTAGATGGCGCCACAACATGCGGCCTACAAAAGCGCCCCGGCCGGCCAACTCATCAAAAAACAAAGCAAATGCGTGAATTTTGACATTAATGCCAACTGTTCAGTGGTAAAGTGAGATGTTATGTGGTCTTTTGAGGCTTTTCCAGACTGCCACAGCAATAATATATCAATCTTTTTAGGCCATACATCAGTTATGCAGCACATGTATTAGAATGAGAGTAATATTGTTGATCATTTATTCAGAACTGTGAATAAAGTCTTAAATTGTACAATTGTATTTACAGTTATTTACAAAAATTAAATGGGTTGGTTCATCCAAAAATGAAAATTCTGTCAATTACTCACCCTCGAGTTGTTCCAAACCTGTATTAGTTTCTTTCTTCTGTTAAGCACAAAAGTTGATATTTTGACAAATGTTGGTAACCAAACAGGTAGCCACTGATGGTAGTCAATGACTACCATCAACTGTTTGGTTACCAATGTTCTTCAAAATATCGTTTTTAACCAAACAGTTGATGGTAGCTATTGCCTTCTCTGGCATGGAGAAAAAAATGTAATAAAATATTGAAGTCAATGGCTATCGTCAACTTTTTGGTTACCAACGTTCTTTAAAATATCGTTTTTAACCAAACAGTTGATGGTAGCTATTGCCTTCTGTGGTATGGAGAAAAAATAAATAAAAAATATTGAAGTCAATGGCTATCGTCAACTTTTTGGTTACCAATGTTCTTCAAAATATCTTTTTTTGTGTTCAACTGAAGAAAGAAACTGGGTGAACTATAATAATAATAATCATCAACTGTTTGGTTACCAATGTTCTTCAAAATATCGTTTTTAACCAAACAGTTGATGGTAGCTATTGCCTTCTCTGGCATGGAGAAAAAAATGTAATAAAATATTGAAGTCAATGGCTATCGTCAACTTTTTGGTTACCAACGTTCTTTAAAATATCGTTTTTAACCAAACAGTTGATGGTAGCTATTGCCTTCTGTGGTATGGAGAAAAAATAAATAAAAAATATTGAAGTCAATGGCTATCGTCAACTTTTTGGTTACCAATGTTCTTCAAAATATATTTTTTTGTGTTCAACTGAAGAAAGAAACTGGGTGAACTATAATAATAATAATAAATAATAATAATAATTCATTACATTTATATAGCGCTTTTCTAGGCACTCAAAGCGCTTCACATTGTCAGGGGGTATCTCCTCATCCACCACCAGTGTGCAGCATCCACCTGGATGATGCGACGGCAGCCATAGTGTGCCAGAACGCCCACCACACACCAGCTTATTGGTGGAGAGGAGACCGAGTGATGAAGCCAATCAGTAGATATGGGAATGGTTTGGAGGCCATGATGATCAGAGGCCAATGGGCAAATTTGGCTAGGATGCCGAGGTCACACCTCTACTCTTTTCGAAAGACATCCTGAGATTTTTAATGACCACAGAGAGTCAGGACCTTGGTTTAACGTCTCATCCGAAGGACGGTGCTTGTTGACAGTATAGAGTCCCTATCACTACACTGGGGCGTTAGGACCCACACAGACCACAGGGTGAGAACCTCCTGCTGGCCTCACTAACACCTCTTCCAGCAGCAACCTAGTTTTCCCAGGAGGTCTCCCATCCAGGTACTGACCAGGCTCAGCCCTGATTAGCTTCAGTGGGTAACCAGTCTTGGGCTGCAGGGTGATATGGCTATCCCATTAAAACCAGCCTAAGGTGGTCTGATGATCTTTGCTGACAAGGTTTGATAGTTTTAGTGGAGTTTTGGGTGCTTGCTGATGAGGATAGGAGACCAACAAACCACTTTTTATAAAAAGGCATAGTTAAAAGGTATAGTTACCTCAGACTGAGGAAGTTCGTTACAGCTTTCTCTGTGAGCTCTCTTTGGGTCACAGTGAATCAGCATCCACTGCAACTCAAACTGGAAAAACACAAACCAATGAAGTTATTTCTTTATTTGACTATATATAAACATATCCTAAACCACAAGGCTTTTATGTTTTACATGTATCAGAATTAGGTTTTCAGTTTTAAATCATTGACTGACAGCACTATCAGACTCATTTGTATCTGTCCTTTGGACAGGAAGTGACAAGGTGCTGAGGTCCATCAATCTGGCAGTTACATTGACTGATGGTAACACATATCAGACAGTGTGACAGTTACACAGACTGACAGTTGCATTTATCACAGGTAGTGACTGTAACAGGATGTGATGGATTTGATTGGTGCAGGGTGACAGTAACATTCATCAATTACAGTATAGATCCACTGCAAAACCTAATCAAAACACAAAAGAATTAAACTTTCCAAAACTTGAATCTTAGAAAGAATTAACCCTTCTAAAATATCAATCTGAGAATTAACCCTTCCAAAATTTGAATCTCAGAAATAATCAACCCTTCCAAAACTTCAATATTTCAATCTTAGAAAGAATGAAGCCTTCTAAAGAAACAATTAACCATTCCAAAATTTCAGTATTAGAATTAACCCTTCCAAAACTTCAATCTTTCAAAAAGAACACTTTCAAAAGAAGAATGAACCCTTTCAAAAATGTCATTCTTAGAAAGTATGAACCCTTTCAAAGAATTAACCTTTCCAAAATTTCAATCTTAGAATTAATCATTCCAAAACTTTAATCTTAGAAAAACTAACGCTTCCAAAGAAAGAATGAACCCTTCTAAAACTTCAATCAGACAATTAACCCTTCCAAAATTTGAATCTCAGAAATAATTAAACCTTCCAAAACTTCAATCTTAGAAATAATTAACCCTTCCAAAACGTCAATCTTAGAAAGATTTAAGCCTTCCAAAACGTCAATCTTTAAAAAATAACACGTTCAAAACAATTAACCCTTTCAGAAATTTCAATGTTAGAGTGTATGAACCCTTTCAAAGAGTTAACCTTTCCAAAATTTCAATCTTAGAATTAACCATTCCAAAACTTTAATCTTAGAAAAAACTAACGCTTCCAAAGAAAGGATTAACCCTTTCAACATTTCAATCTTAGAATTAACCATTCCAAAACTTTAATCTTAGAAAAAACTAACGCTTCCAAAGAAAGGATTAACCCTTTCAACATTTCAATCTTAGAATTAACCATTCCAAAACTTTAATCTTAGAAAAAACTAACGCTTCCAAAGAAAGGATTAACCCTTTCAACATTTCAATCTTAGAATTAACCCTGCCAAAGCTTAAATCTTAGAAAGAATTAACCCTTCCAAAACTTCACTATTAGAAAGTAATATCTTAAACTTAAAAGGTATATATTATGTCTGAATGTTTTACAAGCAAATATGGCAAATAAATATCTAATGCAATTTTGTTTTCGTACATCATCTACAGGCTAATGTATTTTATTCATCTTCATTACTTTGAAATGTAAAACTTTTTAGTGCACCTTTAAGAAAGTTAAATATATACTGTATTAGTAAATATTCAACAAGATTGAACTGGTGACTCTCACCACTACAGAGGTGTTGGGATCAGAATCCAATCTTCCGATCAGTGTGTCTCCTTCCGTGTTGACATAGCCCTTCCTTTTGATGGGTTTCTGGTCCACAGGGTGACAGTCCACATACAGTGTCACCAGCTCTTTCTCCACACCAACCATCACTTTGTGCCATTTAGTGTTGAAGAGGTCGTAAAGGCCTGGGAAGGTGACGGTCTGCACATCTCCCTCCATAGTGGTGAGGAAGAACTCCAGGGCCTGTTGGTCTCCATTCAGACGCATACCTGCCTGCTTTAAACCGTCTTCCTCCACTACCTGCCAGATGTTCCACACCTTGTTGACAGTGTTCTTGATCATGCGGAAGGTGGTCATGAAGGAGTACTCATCTGGGAAGCCCCTTGGAAAGTTCAGCCTGGTGGGCAACAGATATTGATATATGTTGAATATGTGTCTCTGTCTTATATTTCACTAGTGAATTGCAAGCAGCAATCAAGATACTGTTAGTTGTTTATCTGTTGTCTACTGTTAGATACAAAAATAAGGTGTACTGTTAAACTAAATGTAATGTAAACTTAACTAAATGTTAATTGTGTACTGTTATATGTTATAAAAAGTCAATTTTAAAGTAAGTAATATATATTTTAATGCATATGCATATTGAGTATGAATATGGTGTGAAGACGGGTGGTTTTAGTGAAATAAAATAAAATAATAAAAGAGCAAAACTATAATAAAAGATACAATAATATAAAATAAAAGAGTGAAATAAAACTAATTTAAAGAAATGGTGCATTTGTGTTAAAAACATTCTAGCGATTTTAAAGTTTCAAATATATATTTTATTTTATATGAATGTTGAGTTAAAATGTGCAAGTGGTTTTAGTGCAAGTTAAAATGAATAAAATAAAATAACAAAATAAACAGTGTGAAATAAATAAAAAATTAAATAAAGAGAAAATTAAATGAAATGGTACATTTGTGTAGTTTCTAGTGGTGAAAAACAAGGTTCTGAAACCGGTTTTACATTTTTAAATACATATATTCATCTAAACTGATATTGAGTTATGGTCCATGGCCGCGTGGTTTTAGTGAAATGAAATAATAGAGAGTGAAATTAATAAAATACAATAAAGAGAAAATTCAACGAAATTGTACATTTGTGGTAAGAACATTCCAGTGATGAAAAAACAAGGTTCTGAAACCTGTTTTAATTTTTTTAAATATATATTTTTATGTAAATACATATCGAGTTACAGTCTGTGGCTGGGTGGTTTTAGTGAAATAAATAAATACATTATACAAAATATACAAAATAAAATAAAATAAAGAGTGAAATAAAAGGTAAAAAAAATAAATACATTTGTGATGAAATGGTACATTTGTGTTACAAACATTCTAGTGATTAAATTCAAATGAGAAAAACGGCCCATTTTACAAACTAATAGCAGTTAAAATTGTGGCACATTTCTCAATAATTGCAAGAATTTCTCAAAATGTAATGTAAAAGCTTATGCTATAACGTTGCATTAATAGGTTTCTTAAACAGAAAGTGCTTCTGCAAATTCATAATGAAGTTACGTTCTTGTCACGAAGCACATCTATTTATAAAAGGGATCTATTACCGCTAAGAATAGTAATTCACCTCCATTATTGTCTGATCATCAAGGGAATAGCCCTGCATTATACACACAGAGCAGCTCGGCTTCAAGTTGCTCTGAGATAAAATTATGAATGCCAAATAGATCAGAGACAAGTGCACTTTCATCTTCAAAGCCTGTGTGTTGTCCGTGAGTTATTTCAAAGGGACAGTGCTGGCTTTCATTGCACGGTGTTAAAGAATCAGAAGCCGGGCCGCAGGCAGAGACAGAACACCACAGCATCTGAGAATCAATTACCTTGTCCGGTTTTACACACACCCTCTCCGGGGCTTGACCCGTGTGGCGTTTTAACGGGCTGAGGCGCTCTGCGGGAGATGCTCTTACAAATGAAGCTACAGCGCCCTTTAACCAGCTTGTAAACGGATCATGGCGAGGCCATAAATATGGAGCTTCCTGTTGGCTAGTAAAATAAATGAGGGCCACAGTTTGGAATAATCTCTAATCTCAAGAAATCACTTTCTTGTGATGTTTTTATCAGCTGTTTAGACTCTCATTCTTACGGCACCCATTCACTGCAGAGGATCCATTGGTGAGCAAGTGATGTAATGCTAAACTTCTCCAAATCTGTTGTGATGAAGAAAAAAACTCATCAATATCTTTGAGTAACCTTTCAGCAAATTGTCATTTTTGGGTGAACTATTGCTTTAAGTATATTTTATCTGTAATAAACACTTCAGTTAGCTCTGGAGACTATTAGAGTGTCTTTCTGCTCCTCGAATGCCAAATATTTTACTAGGCCAGAGAAATAGACCAAGAGACTTAAGCTAAAACGTGACTATTTGTGTGTCAGTGAGTCTGGTTGTCTGGGTATGCAGTGTTCTGCTTGAGCGGATCTGCATGGGTTCAGACAAGTCTGTTTTTGCATTATTAGAAGCTGTCCAGAGCCTGATAACACCTGTCTCTGACCTGTAATAAGCAAGTAACACCTGAAAAAAAGATCATGTATGTCAACAAGGTTAAGTGTGTGTGTGCTTATGTGACATTTCTAGCTTTAGGTTATGTAGTGCACGGATGCACATAAGATGTAAGTGAAGTTTTAAGCAGTTGTATGCATTTATATAAACATGTACTGTAGCTAAAATAAATCACTCACTAAACCATGTATTAGTACCTGGTTGGGATCTGGAAGTTGGCCTCTCGGTCGAGTCTGTATGCCACCTGGAGGGGTGTGGATCCTTCTACTTTTCTAACGCTCCTCATGGGAATGACATCCAACTGAAACTGCGTGATCAGATCAAACCCTGCCACACACAAATACATATGTGACCCTGGACCACAAAACCAGTCTTAAGTCGCTGGGGTATATTTGTAGCAATAGCCAAAAATACATTGTATGGGTCAGAATTATTGATTTTTCTTTTATGCCAAAAATCATTAGGATATTAAGTAAAGATCATGTTCCATGAATATATTTTGTAAATTTCCTACTGTAAATATATTAAAACTTATTTTTTGATTAGTAATATGCATTGCTAAGAACTTCATTTGGACAACTTTAAAAGCGATGTTCTCTACATAATTAGTTTTTTTTTTGCACCCTCAGATTCCAGATTTTCAAATAGTTGTATCTCAGCCAAATATTGTCCTATCCTAACAAACATACATACATCATACAAACATACATCAGTGGAAAGCTTATTTATTCAGCTTTCAGATGATGTATAAATCTCAATTTCGAAAAATTGACCCTTATGACAAATAATAATAAAATTGACCCTTATAACTAATAATAATGGAATTTCAATTACAATTTAGAATCAATTCAGATCAAATAAGAAGTCTTTCAGACTGTCCAAATATGAACCAAACTTCTGTTCACATAGGGGAAAAAACTTTAATTCAAAATTATTTAAAAATATCAAAATATCAGATTTTTGCGTCATAAAGCCTAAAACCCTAATCATTTCCGGAACAAAACAACAGAACTGAATAGAAAAAAACGAAACAAAACGGAACAGAAGAGAAGAGAACAAAACACCAAAAACAGTGTCAAAACATCAAAATATCAATTTCTGGAATAAGAAAATGGCAAAATATTTTAATATTTTAAAGCCTAAAATCCAATAGTCTCAAAAATAAACAAAAATAATGAAAAAGGAGACTACAATTTAAAAAATAAAACAAATTAAAAATGTCAATTGTCTACCCAGTACAATGTATTTTACAATAAATCTCATTAGATTCTCTTTATACCCAAATTATAATAGAAATTCCATTTGCCTTTGTGAGAAATTCATGCAATACAATATTTATAGCAACCTTAATATGCATTTATGCACATATCCAGCCCAAAAACATCCAATAGGTTTCTTTACATCGGTTTACTTCAGCAATTGTATTTAAACTTGCTAACTCCCCGTTTCCATCTGTGCACAGAGCAGCACATGTTTGTGATTTTAGGTTGCACCCTCCGCATTATTTGTTAAAAGCAAAGAGGTCACAACCAATTAAAATCTTGCTGAGCTAGAAGTGTTTCCACTGCAGAAATTGACTTATTTTAGAAACATTTTAATTGCCTCGTTTGAGATCTAAAGATGTCTTAAAACAAGGCGACTATCAAGTTCAGCATCTTTACCTAATAAAACAAACAGCTTCGTGCCACTGCATGCCCTGCATACAGAAAACTACTTAAGACTATTTATAGGTAAACAACGCCTGAATGAAGAGTGTTTTAATGATAATGCATAAAGCATGGTTTTAAATATTCATACTAACAGTCATGAGAAGTTCTCGAGTGTGCAGATATATATTTTTTTTTAAATAGAGGAGATGCAATGATATACAGTATACTGTATATATCATGCAATTTGTATAAAACATGCATTCCCCAAAATACTATATTGAATGCACACATATGATGAAAACACAGTTCACAACATGTTTTTTCACAGTGACTCGATTTTACCTGGAAGGTCATCTTGTCCATTCTTCATGGTTGGGCACACCGTGTCACCATCTAATCTGTTCAAATCCAGCTCTGAAAAATTCATAAGCGACATGAGTGTCATTTCAGGCCTGTCTGCAGCGACATATCACCAGAGAATACGCTCAGATAGTTAAACGCGTGACCTCATAACAGAAGACAAAGTGTACCACAAACACATATCTTTTACAACAACAACAACAAAATAATAATAATAATAAATTGTAATTAGTAACCAAATTAACAAATAATTTTATTGAAAAAAAATATATTTAAATATACAATTATATAAAAAGTATGCTTGAGAATGTCTAGCACACTTAGTGTATATATCACTTTTCAAATGTATTTACTTTTTTTATGTAAAGCCATTCAATGCTATGATGGAGAACATCAGCTCTATATTCCTTTCTATAGTTTATCATATGACACTCTCATGCACCCAAAAATAACCTGAGAAGGGACTTTAGCTGTTTTTTTTTTTCATATTTCTATTATTCATATAGAATTTTCTATTAAAGAAAAACTTACAAAACAGTGTTCTTTTAGTACAGCTGATACATTTTAATCTTAATGATATATATAAAATAATTAATATTATTGTTTTTTTTGTTTAATATTTTGAATCAGATGTCTATATGTATATATATATATATATATATATATATATATATATATATATATA
>NW_015507575.1:20941-25997 GCF_001515645.1 Sinocyclocheilus grahami | reverse complement strand
TATATTCATTTTAATTTTAGCTAAAGTTTTAGTAATTTTGTGTTTTTGTATTTTTATTAATTAAATATCTCTATATAGTTTTTATAAGGTTTTCATTTTGTAATTTTAGTTTATTTCAACGGTACCACAGTATTTCCATCTGGTTCCACCACAGTGGTTTTTGTAAGAGTTTGGCTCTGTGAGTCAGAAGAGACCAAAAGTGCAGCGCTGGAAATCATGAAATAACCGCCGCGGGGAAGGTGGAGGGGCTTGATCCGCTGACGCAGCGCTTTACATGGGTACAGTACGAACAGACACACTGACATCTGGAACTTCTTGAAAGCCTGAAATAAACAGGCACTAGCGAGAGGTACCAGAGTAAAAAGGGCATTCTCCTGTGTTTTTACAGTGCTGTTTGTCCGGGTGCTCATATCCTCTTGTGTCATTTTAAAACCACCCATTAGCGCAAATGAGGGACTAAGCCGAGACTGAAGCCACAGCGGTGGTGCAACTGCATACACACACATTTATACATGGTTGTAGACATGCACAGTGATTTAATGAGGACCACACACTGATGTAAAAAAAAAAAAAACAACTGTAAAGGTCACATGACAGGATTTCAATCACTAGAGGTTGGTGATGTGCTGTATTGTTATCGTTAGTCGTTATATTAAGTAAGTATATTTTTAAAGTATATTTTTAAGTAAAATGAAAGTAAAGTATATTTGTATATTTTTAAACACTCTTTTGTGCTTGATAAGCATTCAGTAACATGCTAACTGATGTATGTAGTTGCTGTATGTAATGTAAAATTGATGAAATTTTCATTTTCATTTCATTATTTCATTCAATAATGAAACTTCGGGGGAAGTCGTGGCCTAATGGTTAGAGAGTCGGACTCGTAACCCAAAAGGTTGTGGATTCGAGTCTCCTACCGGCAGGGATTGTAGGTGGGGGGAGTGAATGTACAGTGCTCTCTCACACCTTCAATACCACGACTGAGGTGCCCTTGAGCAAGGCACCGAACCCCCAACTGCTCCCCGGGTGCCGCAGCATAAATAGCTGTCCACTGCTGTGTGTGTGTGTGTTCACTGCTGTGTGTGTGCACTTTGGATGGGTTAAATGCAGAGCACTAATTCCTAGTATGGGTCACCATACTTGGCCACATGTCACTTCACTTTCACTTTCACTTTCATAATCTGCAAGCAATCTACATGACTCCAGTCCATCATTTAACATCTTGTGAAGCAAAAAGCTGCATGTTTATAAGAAGCAAATCCATCAAGACTTGAGTCCATTGCTTCTGGCTAAAATACAAGTCCATAATCCAACCATAATATTGCTTTCTCCAGTGAAAAAAAAATAGTCTCATCTTAATCAGGAGAGAAATATGCACAGATCAAGCAGCAAACACAGTTCTAAACAAATATATTGGTGGATATAGATTGCTGTGAGAGGGAAACAAGGGATGGATTAGTGTTATTATGGATTATGGAGTGGTGTGGATTACTTGTGTATTATTGTGATGTTTTTATCAGCTGTTTGGACTCTCATTCTGACGGCACCCATTCACTGCAGAGGATCCACTGGTGAGCAAGGGATGCAATGCTAAAGTTCTCCCAATCAGTTCAGATGAAGAAACAAACTCATCTACATCGTAGCAATTTTTGTTGTCAACCCCAAGGATGAAATGGTTTTAAATAAAATGTCTGCTAAATGATTAAATAGAATATGGATTAATCATCAATCTTTAAAAATAGCATATTTCTTGATTCCTCATATCTATCTGAGATGTCTGAAACAACAAGTAAAAACAAAACAAAAACAAAAAAAACAAGAAAGACAAAGGCATTATGGGATGATTAGCATTTTATCACTAGTTTAAATCTCTGGGACACATGAAACATCAACCAGTATTTTGAAAAGATACTCACGAGCGAAAGCTGGTGCACAGAGCAACATGAAGACAATCAAACGTGTTAAACATCTTGCCAACGTCCGTCGCCAGACCCGACTCCTGCCAGAGACGGAGACGTGCATTATTCAGACTCGCACAATATAAAACTAACACATGCAAACAAATATTCTACACTGAGGAAGAAGCAATGCAAAAGATGAACTTGTAAAACCATATACTATCTGAATATTGCTGAGATGTGTCTATGGAAGATTCGACTCTGGGTTTGGTGTTTCTGAATCAAAATATTTTCAGATGGACACTACTGCTGAAAAGTTGGGGTTAAGTCTTTCTTTCTTTCTTTCAAATTAATAATTTTGTTTAGCAAGGGTGTATTAAACTGATAAAAAGGTGACATTAAGGACATTTGCAATGTTGCACAAAAATTCTATTAAAAAATTTTGTTCCTTTGAACTGAAAAATCAAAGAATCCTGAAAAAAGATATCATGGATTCCAGAAAAATAAATAAAAATTAAGCAGCACAACTGTTTTCAACATTGATAACAATAATAAATAAATGTGGCTTGAGCAGCAGAACAGCATATTATACTGATTTCTGAAGGATCATGTGACACTGAAGACTGGAGTGATGATGCTGATAAATCACCTTTGCAGAAATAAATGACATTTTAAAATATATTCTAATTTAAAACTGCTACATTAAATTGTAATGATATTTTAAAACATTACAGTTTTACTGTATGTTTAATCTAATAAAGGCAGCCATGGTGAGCATAAGACTTTCAAACACACACACACATGCACACACACACACACACACACACACACACCCACACACACACACACACACACACACCCACACACACACACACACACACACACCCACACACACACACACACACACACACCCACACACACACACACACACACACACCCACACACACACACACACACACACACCCACACACACACACACACACACACACCCACACACACACACACACACACACACCCACACACACACACACACACACACACCCACACACACACACACACACACACACCCACACACACACACACACACACACACCCACACACACACACACACACACACACCCACACACACACACACACACACACACCCACACACACACACACACACACACACCCACACACACACACACACACACACACCCACACACACACACACACACACACACCCACACACACACACACACACACACACCCACACACACACACACACACACACACCCACACACACACACACACACACACACCCACACACACACACACACACACACACCCACACACACACACACACACACACACCCACACACACACACACACACACACACACACACACACACACATCGTATCAACCTCAAAATTTTGAATGGAATAATTTAACAGCACTGAAAAGCACATTATTAAAGTCAGTCAGACACAGACCCTCAAGAAACCCCAGCAGCTCCTCACTGGAAGAGAGCCATGCTGAGAGAAACAGAGACACTGAGCTTTTGATCAGACCCAGAGCCACCTGTCCACTCTAGCATCCCTGTGTGTGTGTTGTTTTAAATTGGCTAGAGGAAGGCAGAGGAAGGTGACAGGAAGATATTCTGCTACAGCAATGATGAATGAGTCATTCTCTTGGGTCAGAGGTACTGACACACAATATGCACCATCTATCCACAGCACACACACATGTAACCCTGGCACCCATCCATCCACCTATCTACAGGACGCATGCAGAGTCATTCCACTGACTGGACTAATGGTGAGCATGTTAAAGCCACTGTAGGGGACTTTTTTGCAAATATTATGCATCAAATTTCCAGCTACCTTACAGATATCTGAAACAGATGCCCTGAGAATTCACAGCAGTCTCTTTGACAGCACTAGATTCTCTGTGAAGCACAAACGCATCGTCCTACGCATGTGTCGGTCGATCCAAAACTTGGCAAGCTCTCTGCCTGTCAGTCATTATGTGTTCGAGTTTGCTGACACTGATTCATTAAAATATCTGCCTCAAAAGAATGATTGAGACACCGGAACTTGTCTGATGAAATCTCATGAATGTTATTAGGCCGATGTCAAGATCTGAATAACAACTTTGAATCAATAATTGTTTCAGTCTGTTTCTCACACAAAGCTGTTGCATGCCTTATTGTATTAACTCTACATATTACAGGTTTGGAACAACATGAAATACTGTTCAAATATTTAGGGTAGTAAGCAGTAAAAACAGAAATATTATGAAAATTATTACAATTTAAAATTACTGTTTTCTATTTGAATGTATATTCAAATGTATTTTTTGTTGTGATGTGCTGCTTAGTTTTTTTGTGGAAACAATGATATTTTTTTCAGGATTTTTTTTATGAATATAAAGATCAAAAGAACAGCATTTGTGACAGAAATCTTTGTAACACTATAAATGCCTTTACTGTCAGTTCTGATCAATTTGTTGCATCCTTGCTGAATTAATTTCTTTAATCAATGAATATAAAATCTTACTCACCCTCAACTTTTGAATGGCATATAATACTTTTATATACACAATGCAACTCACATACACCCTGTTAGGACTGTCAAAATGATCCTCTCTCCCTCTCAGCTTAATCTCACTCCCTTGACAAATGGTTTTGCAAGCAAGCAATTGCAAGCAATTTTTCTATTATACAAAAATAACAGCTTGTATTTTTCATTTGCAGCTGTTGAGGCAGAAGCGTGTGTGGTGATGACAGAATAATGAAACAGAAGGATGAGCGCACAATACAGATAATTATACAACTTCAGATCTGTGGTTTTTCATGGCCATAGAGAGAAATAAAACAGAGAATGTACATATAAAGGGAAATAATCCGCTACAATGTAAAACATAAAGAGGTGTGTGTGTGTGTGTGCGTGCGTGCATGCGTGCGTGCATGTCACACATATGGCAGTGGCCCCCAAGCTGTGGTTTTGGTGTGTGAGTCAGATTCCCTGGCAGCTTTGCTGAACACTCACAGTGTCTTAATTAAAGTATTCCCAACCTTACCTCCTTTATATGACAGTTACGACAGTTTCGAGTTGACTCGCTTGACAGTTGTTCGCTTGACAGCACCAATATATATATATTATACTATAAATATCAC
>NW_015507575.1:16197-20886 GCF_001515645.1 Sinocyclocheilus grahami | reverse complement strand
ATTATATTATATAAAAAAATATATATATATATATATATATATATATATATATATATATATATATATATATATATATATAGCATCACAATTTTATCCTTTAGATTTTGGGGAAAAATGTAACCTAGACTATCTTTATGAGAACTGAAATATACAAACAAAATATTATTTTCAAAGACTAAATATGCATATCATAAAATAAGTAAGTAAATAAATACTGTTGACATTAACCTTGGGAGTACTATAGTATCATTTAACTAGATAATCTGGTAATCATTTAGTATTTAGTCCTATTATCCACTATATACAGTATATGAAGGCAGTGTGGTATTCTGATCTGAGAGCATCTGACAGCGCAGGTTTTGTCTGATTCTCTCTGTGTCTCATACAGTAGCGGGTGAAGCTGAGATTAGGAGGCAGCGTTATCTAAATCTTGGATTCGGTTCTGCTGACACACTCGTAATCTATGCGGGGAGGAATGTCTCCTCCCACTCACAGCCGTCATCAGGACAAACGTATGAGGGAATGCTCCGGAAATCACAAGCTGCTGATTAATCATAGTATAAGAGATTTGTGGCCAGCAACAGCGTAAAAATACCAAAACTGTGGGGGAACTGAGCGATTTATATAACATCTGACTCACTCAGCATGAACTATAAAGAACAGATATGGTATGGGTTTCAATTTAGAAATTTTGCTAGTAAATTTATATTTGCTAGGAAATATATACACTTCATTCCCTCATATGCTTGTGCTCAGAAGCTGGTCACACAATTACAAAGAAACATGCAAATCTGTGGCAGTTACATATCAGATGGTAATGCTATGGTAATACTGTGGTACTTATTTTGACCAAACAATTTTCATGAATTTGCACAAGTTGAAAGAGAGAGGGAGAAAGAATGATCAAAGCATTTTCCAATATTACAAAATCAAGCATGACTATTTTTTTTTTTCAAAAACTGTCTTTTCAAGACATTTTCTTTTCAATTTACATTTTCCCCCATGATTATGTCAACTCTGACCATGATAATTCTATAAACTAATTTCAATTGAGTAGCTATCATGTGGCCTAATGTGTCAGACATATTCATCTAGCAAACAAACACACTGAAATATGGGGAATATCATCAGATGTGTGTTGGGACGTATGATATCCCTGCTAGGCAACTGCTGTTTTCCTGAGCAAACCAACTGCTGTCTTTCATCCAGATGTTGAGGGAAGTTCCTCCTCAACTTTCCTCTAAACTATAATTACAAAGGCACTTACAGAAGAAAGGAAAATCTTAAATAAAAATGCTTTGATGGTGGCAGCATTTTATCTTTACTGCACAAACAGAGAAGACCCTGCCTTGAAAACTAAAAGATAAAAACACCAACAGAACACAAAATGCAGTTAAGGCTCTAAATAAGTGTATCACACGCCTAATGCACTAAAAAGGGGTGAAGTTGTTTGAAATTCTATGCCAAATTATGTTCCTCACTGCCTGAGTGTTTTTTAAAAAAACTCCAGGTGTTCAACAAAGGCTCAAAGCAACTCATCAGAGGGAAATATTCCCCAAAAATAAAGCCAAAAGAAAGTGTTTTAAGACTTTTCCCATGTCTTTCATGAGGGTCACCAGTGTTTGAGATCTTACCTGCTCATGCTGCTGAAGTGAGGAGCCATGTTTCTGTCCCTCAGCGTGGATGTGGGAGTCTGAATGGATGCAGAAGTTTTGTCCTTTGGCCCAGAGATGTGTCGTCCCCCTCCAGTCCGTCTTCAGTGGTGCCCACAGGCCTCTCTGACTGAAGACGACCTGTGCAGGAGATGCCAAACCTTTTGGACACATTAAGTTTTTTTTTTGCAAGGGCGACCTGGCTTGGTTCCTGGCGTCCGATTGGCTGGGAGAGAATCGAGGGGTGGTGGCAAGGCTTTTTTACGACTGATGTTTAAAGGAGATGTTGAGCCTCGGGCGTTACTCGAGCACCTTTTTTCATTTCTGCACACTGTGCACAGGAGCTAATAACACATGTTGAGTGGCGGTAATTCTGCTGATGGGAAGCCCTACTGCAGGGAGAGCCTGTCATAAACACAGTTAGATTGTGTGTATATAACACTGGTTAAAAAATACGTTCAGCATCCCACCTGACAACCATTATTCACGAATCACACTTCAAACTGTATGAATAAATCTGGGCTGATTGCAAAAAGGTTGCATATGCAGGTAGAAAAGTTGCTGCAAAATCTGGGAAGGTAGCATACTCCAACAGCGCTTCAAAAACCAAGTTTTCTCCAGGTAGACTGCCACTGCAATTCCTACTGTAGTGTTCCTTCACTTCATTTTGTCGCATTTTCTTCTTTGATTATAGGGGGAAATCTGAAGAAAGACAAAAAAAAAACATTTTAAAAATAGAGAAATAACAGTTAAGAAATAGTCAAAATAAAATAAAAATAAATAAAATAGTAGCTAAAAGGTAGCTATAAGCCCATACAACTGCAAATATTTAAGTAAGTAAATGTGAGCATTGTTTGTCCATGCAAAACTCAACGCTATAATGTTTTGCTTAGGTACTAGGTAGGGTTGCAAAAGGGCGGAAAATAATTGGGAAATTTCAAGAAAGATTCCAAAATTTTCCGCCTCTTTGCAAACCTTCTAAGACCTGATATTCTAGGATTTAGATCCAAGTCTATGGGTCCAATTGCACAATATGATGTATAATACATAAACTTAACTTGGCAACCACCATTAATTAACCAAAATACCTAATAAAAGAATACAAGCAGAACTTGGTGTTGAAATTCCGTGGAGTTTTCTGCAGAATTCAGTGGGTGCGGGTTTCTGGTCAGAGCCACTGATGACTAATGCTGAAGGATGTTGAGATAAATCTGTCAAATGGGACATATTGCATAACAAACCTCAATTTACATCCAAAATATGTGTTTAAACAATAAAGGGCAGCAAAAAATTTGACTCAAAAAGGCGAGGGATAAAAAAAGCAGCAGCAGTGCCAATCTTCCTCAGCAAATGGTGACTAACTGTGAGGGATGTTGAAGCACATCTCACAGATGGGACATATTGCATAATAAAACCAATAAAGTGTTTGTATGTTTATATTAGATTAGTCAGACTTGCTTTTGCTTTAGTCTCCTTATTGGATTATTAAGACAACTACTTTTTGATAATAGAGGAGACACAGCAGAGACTTTAGGAATTATTTCAAAAGTAAAGGAGATTGTAAAGCGTCTGTGAAGTCGATCTGTGTCGGCTTGCATGAGCTCCTTCACTATTAAGGTCTTGCCATGTAGCTTTGCCCTCATCAGAGGAGGATTCTGGGAAAGGAAATACTAATGACATCAAAACGGGTCTGTGAAAGCGACTTGCTCACATGCATGCCAGCCACAATGACTTCGGTTACATCAAATGTGTAATTTATACCTTACGAGAGAACTTAGGCTATCGCTGCAGGGCCCAGACAGAATCTGCATTTCATCTTAAGATATAGAATTCAACACCACCTTCATTCACGCCTTCAAAACCAGTTTTATCTGTTATAAAGGGATAAAAGAAAGCGAGAAACAGGTGAAAAAGTTATAGCATGAGCTTAAAGCAAAGAAATGCTGAAGCATGCATCATGTCCTCATAAAACACACGTTCAGGCTGTCATGGAACAGCTGGATAGCTGGTCATTAATTAAAGATTTTAGACACCAGGCAAAAAACTTGAAGAATGTGTGAACACTGCAAAATTATTGTGTCAGACTTTCTCTGGCTTCTTGTGTGCTGATAGTAAGCCACAGAAGAAGCAATGCTGCTAATACACGAGTGGAGACCGAGAGCATGTGTGGTCAATCAGTTCAGAGTGACAGCGCCTGAGGACAGGATTGAAATAGAATACTGACATGCTGCTTAATGCATACTGGATATGTATATTAATAGGTAAAATGTATGCATTATGCAGTGACTACGTCTTTAAACTACTGTTCAGTCTGGGGTAAAAAAAAAGAAAAAGAAAAAAGAAATGAATACTTTTATTCAGCAAGAATACATTAAATTGATTAAAAAAAAATAATAATTTTTAAAACAAATAAATGCCGTTATTTTTAACTTTCTATTCATTAAAGATTCCTGAAAAAATGTTTCATGGTTTCCACAAAAATATGAAGCAGCACAACTGTTTTTTTAAAAATTGATAATAAGAAAAAATGTTTCTTGAGCATCAAATCAGCATATTAGAAAGATTTCTGAAGGATCATGTGACACGGAAGACGTTAATTTTAACTGCAATAATGTTTCACAATATTACCGTTTTTACTATCATTTTTCATCAGATACATGCAGACTATTTATTTGAAAAACACAAAAAAGTCTTAAAATCATATTCTAAATTGTTGCATTCCTTCACTGACATTGCTGCCACATGACCTTCAACAAGTGACATTTCAAAAAACTGTGCATTTTCTTTTGTAAAAAAATATTTAAAATGGGGTATTATATACTGTATATATATGTGTGTGTGTTATTTAATTTATTATTATTAAAATACTTCCTCCTAATAGGAAGATAACTTATTTAAGGGTTGATTTCCGTCAAAAGTGTCAACCCCATGACTCTGTGGTGTTTTGAAAACAGACAAACAAACAAACAAACAAACAACTTTATCCAATGACAAATGGGTGAAGGAAACCTGTTTGAAGAAGTTCTTTCCATACAAT
>NW_015507575.1:5950-11126 GCF_001515645.1 Sinocyclocheilus grahami | reverse complement strand
AGGCAAAGCAGCATCTAAACTGAATACAAGAAAGCTTGTGATTAGGCAAAGCAGCATCTAAACTGAATACAAGAAAGCTTGTGACTGAGTATAACCTTAAAAATCTTACTGATCCCAAGCTTTTGAATGGCATGCATATAGATAGAGAAGGCAATTAATATAAAACAATATAAAACGTTCTAGACTACACAACTTGATATTCTGAGGTTGATGATGAACATTTCCCGAAGGTTAAGAACTTTCTTTCACTGAATATTTGTATAAGTGGCTTCGTTTGATTAAGAGTGGCCCAATTTTGTACTCTGTTCGTGTAAAGTGCCATTAACATTTGCTATGTTCAATTACAAGCACAAGGCTCAAATAGATATATGCGCGCGCACACACACACACACACACACACACACAGACAGACACAACCTGACAGGCCCATAAGGCTCTTCACTCTAGCCAGAATTAAATCATAGCTCACTCACAGCAAGCCCACGACCTGCAGAATTGATTAAGCAGACAAGTCGAGCAAGTGTCTTCAGTCAGCAGTAGATTTATGACTGCTCACAGACACACTCTTGTGCAAAAATATTGAATATTGCTGGAAGTGAACTCTGGAAAATGCCGGTTACAATTCCATAATTTTTGCAGATCTCTGAGAATATTAAAGGTGTCCAGTCAACTGAACCCTTCACAGTCCAAACACACCGAGAGGTTCATTTCCCAGACTTCCTTTGCAAACAAGATTTTTGATAGCGGTTTAATATCTGGTAACGTCCGCTGTGTGTGATTATTGCCTGTAAAGGAAGTAGTGAACTCAGTTAAACCAATATTGTTTCATCATGTCATTCTATCTAAATCGAATTACATGAGTAAATCTTACATATATGAATCCTGTAGCATGAATCAATCAAGCAGATTAGTCAGGTTCCTTGTTCCTTTCACAAACTTTATTAGATTTGTATTTATTTTTTTTTACTTCATTTTATTTATTAACTGAGCAGATAAAAAAAAAATATTGGGCAAATCTACTGAGACCTAAAATTATAGAAAGTAATCTGTTATAATCTATTTTATTTCTTTTAAAATTCACCTAATCAACTTCATATTATTCTGCTACATTCTATTTTATTCTGTATTAACTTATTCAGCAGATGCATTTACCCAAAGCAATTTTTTTTTCTATTTGATCTATTTTTATTCATTAGGAGGTGAGTTTACCTCAACCATATTATTCTATTATATTCTATATTTATTAATTTAGCAGACACATTTACACAACAAGCAACGTATTATTCTAGATTTTATTTTGTTTAGCCGATTAATTTACACAAAACTTTGAATTATTCTATTATGTTATATTTTATTCTATATTTACTAGCTGCATTTACCTAAAGCAACTTTTTAATATTCTATTCTATTTTTATTTAGCATATGCATTCACATATAGCAACTTTACATTGTTCTGTTGTTTTATTTAATTCTATATTATTTATCAACTAGATGCATTTACCTTAAGCAACTTCATGTTATTCTACTGTATTTTATATGTATTTATTTAGCAAATCCTTTTACACAAAGCACCTTTATATAATTCTGTTATGTTCTATTTTATTACATTCATTCATTAGATGCATTCAGCTTTTCTGTTGTATATTCACTTTAGCAGATCCATTTATCTAAATCAACTTTTACATTTTCTATTTTATTCTACATGTATTTAGCATGTGCATTTACATATTGCAACTTCATATTATTCTATTGTTTTATTCTATACTTATATATTTACTAGATGCAAGCAACTTAATGCTATTCTACAATATTCTTCTGTTCTATTATTGGGTACAAAAGTCTTTCTACAGCGCATGAGTACTGTACTTTCAAATTAAGCACCGGTACCCATAATGCCCTCTGTTTCTGCTCCAGCAGCTGCAGAGGTCAATGCTCTCCGGCCCGTCTCGAACGGGCTCTCAGGATATTGAATGGGGCAGTGAAGCCAACACGATGGAACATTGTGTCAGTTAACGCAAGGGCAGCGTTTCAAAGGAAACATATTTTTCATTTCTCAGCATCAGCTGCCAGTGGAAGGTGACTGCAGCTCCAGAGCTGTTAACCTTTACCCCGGCATACTGAGACCGAGCACTAAACCACTAATAATAGCCATCTAATGCTACGTCACACTCGCACAGATCCCGCCTCCTTTATTGTTTGCTTTTTCCACTCCCTCCGTTGATGTCTGCAGGAATGGCATTTGAATCAATATTTCATCACTGCTAACAGAAACATTGCGCTCCCCATCATGACTGACAGTGAAGCTCCTGTAGTTTTCCTTACTATGACTCACGCGGTTTTGAAACATTTTAATCATCTGTTTATTAATAGGAAGCTGTCACACGGCGCTGCACCCACTGCTTCAGAAAACAGATGAGAGGATGCAAAACAGGGACACGTGTTAGCTGTAGTTCCTCTGTGAATATAGTAAATAAGGCTTTGCGGTACATTCATTTGATGTATTTTTCTACCTTACTACAGTTCAAAAGAACTACAAGTAATCAGTGTTTGTCTAAACATTCAGATGACATCTGCCTCAGCCAATGGTATGAATTTGGGGCAGAGCTATTGTTTGTTCAACCAATGGCAAACCGCAGGAGTGTTTCTGGTCATTATGTTTACACTTAAGCTTTATAAAGTAAGTGAAACGGTATCCGATATATAATGATAAACATTTCAAAAGGTTTAGGCTACAGTTAAATCACACAACCCCTCTACATTACATGTTTAATACAGTGAATCCAGTATTATAAAAGAATCCCGTTTGTACAGAATCCAGTTTTGTAAAAATGACATGGTAAAACAATCAGATGCATTAAGACTTTAAGACTTAACATTTTATTTGAAGCCTTTTTATATAAAGCATTTTAAAAGTATTCGAATGCATTAATTGTGATTTAATGCACCTTAGAATGTATTCATGTATGATTTTCATGAATAATTGTAACCACAGTTATAGTACGTACGTATTATAAGTACTATATATATTCCTTTATATTCCTGCACTCTCTATTCTAATTCCATTCTTAAAAAAAGCTGCATTCATTTACTAACTGCTTGTTTTCTTAAAAAACAAAAAAAACTACCGCTAGCTTCTCTAATCCTTTTGTATTCTATCTATTTGTTTCATTTGTATTTATTATACAATTAACAAAGCAAAAAGGCCTCTGATACTAGCTTGCTCTATTAATTTTCTATTCTATCGGTTTCTTTTTATTTATTATGTAATAAAAAAAAAAAAACTTTAAACCCTTGCTACCTGTACTGCGCTAAGCTAACTGAGACTTGTTATAGCACTTATATTATATATATTATATTATAATGCATTTAAGTCAGGTTACAATTATTTATTCAAAGATACATTATGACTACAACAAACACTATGAATATGTATGTGACCCTGGGCCACAAAACCAGTCATAACGGTCAATTTTTTGAAATTGAGATTTATACATCATCTGAAAGCTGAATAAATAAGCAAATAAGCATTGTTGTATGGTTTGTTAGGATAGGACAATATTTGGCCGAGATACAACTATTTGAAAATCTGGAATCTGAGGGTGCAAAAAAAATCTAAATACTGAGAAAATTGCCTTTAAAGTTGTCCAAATGAAGTTCTTAGCAATGCGTATTACTAATCAAAAATTACGTTTTGATATATTTACGGTAGGAAATTTACAAAATATCTTCATGGAACATGATCTTTATTTAATATCCTAATGATTTTTGGCATAAAAGAAAAATCTGTAATTTTGACCCATACAATGTTTTTTTGGCTATTGCTACAAATATACCCCAGCGACTTAAGACTGGATTTGTGGTCCAGGGTCACATATATGATGCATTTTACATAAGGATTCAATTAAGGTATTACACAATATTGTAGTTGATAATGCTACATTCATCATACTTGAAATGAAAGGTGAAGTGCATTGCATTGTGGGATACAGCATTCTGACGCAATAGCATAAGAATCAGGAGGAGTTTGTGGGAAGCTGCTTATAAACACCAACGTGTTGATGTGCCAGTCTGTGACACAGGTACTAATTTTGTTCAGGCACTAAATCAAATTATTTTCGTCTTGTTTGAATTGGTTTGGCAAAACTAATCTAAGCTTCACTGAGAACTGAGGTTGAGGATATGTCTCAGAGACTGATTTGAATTACAACAACTTTGACCTTGTTGAGTTCACCTGAGCTGGAGAACAATGTTTACCTATGAAACACACGTGAATAATAAGGGTTGGCCGCTGCAACTGGTTTTCTTGCTCACCTGATTTAGATTTTGCCCCCTGCTGAAGAGACGTCCTTAAAACTGCAGACTCACTGGCGATATGGCAGTTCAATTTCTAGAGACATACTGCATATTTCATAGAAAAATGCCTTGATGCATCTCCATTAAACCGCTGGAAAAGAAAATGATAGAGAAGTCAACCCAAAATGAACTTATACTAATGAAATATAAGTGCAAGAATTGTTTCCAATAAATACATACATAATTACTGATATGACAGCTAATTTTATAAGTCTATACATTTTTGTCTGTTGTTTTTAATAAATATTTATTATTTATTATTTTAGCTCTAATCAAGATATCTGTTAGATTAAGAGACTGAAACATTGTAACATAATTGAAAATATAGATGACAGTTCAGTTCTTGTAACATGGCAATTACTCTGATATTATCTTCTTCCAATATCAGGCAAATCAGACAGATACAGAAAATACAAAAATTAAAGCCAATGTTTCTATTATAAAAACCCTTGTGAGTTTTCGCACTGTAGCTTTATTTTATTTTCAGGATAATTAAACACATTTTACCCCTCATTTCTCATTACAATAATGAGCCTGATATTGCCTTTCCAAGCATTTTTAATGATGATTCTCATTGTTGAAATACACTCTTTTCTTTATTACAGAAGAAATATTGTTTTCCCATTTTTTTCAATTAAGCTGAATTAATTTTGAATGAATGAAAGGCAGTATAACAAATGCTGCCATATTTTTTTTCTGTGTAAAAGTAATGAGGAGACAACTTTGTTGTTTCACAGTAATGAGAATATATATATTGTCACGATGTGTCTTGTAGTATGCAGGAGACACGGGATACTCTTGAACAGTCTTTATTGACAAAATG
>NW_015507575.1:5203-5582 GCF_001515645.1 Sinocyclocheilus grahami | reverse complement strand
GACTTGGGGACTGGAGCCCTCTTTGGGCTGGACATGGGAACTGGAACCCTCTCCGGGCTACACTCGGGGACTGGAACCCACACTGGAGTGGGCTCTGGGGCTGGAGCCGACACTGGAGCGAGCTCTGGGCCGAGGATGAGGGCAGAGAGCAGTCCCTTCCTTTGATTCAGGGTGCATCGGGCCGGCGGGCTTGAGTCAGCGGCGGCCAGCGGGCTAGAGAGAGTGGCAGCCGGCGAGTTTGACTGAGAAGAGGCCGGGGGGCTTGAGGGAGCCGTGGCCGGCGGGCTCGACTGGGGAATGGCCGGCGGGCTTGACTGGAGAATGGCCGGCGTTCCTGGGCTAAGGACAGAGACGTTGCTGGGAGGAGATGGTTGGTCGG
>NW_015507575.1:4773-5095 GCF_001515645.1 Sinocyclocheilus grahami | reverse complement strand
CTGGGCTAAGGACAGAGACGTTGCTGGGAGGAGATGGTTGGTCGGAACATTTGGCCGGGTATGTGGAGAGTCCTAGCGAGGGGTGAGCTGGCAAGGCCCGGTGGTTTTCGGGAGGGACTGGATGATGATCACTCTGAACCTCTTCTACTTTGAGACTTACACCATTTAAATAAAGGACTTGATTAACCAACTGGATCAGGGGAAAACTGTACGTGGGAAGATTGCAGCCGATTACGTCATCATCACGCTCCAGCCGAAAACAGACACCGAGAGCAGCGTTGAACCAGCTCACCTGGTTGGAGAGCTCTAGGAACTCCTCTAC
>NW_015507575.1:0-1092 GCF_001515645.1 Sinocyclocheilus grahami | reverse complement strand
AAAAAAATTGACATTTTATGGAAGGAAATAAAAAATGCTATTAGTCATAATTATGGTACCTGTATAATATGGTAACATTATGTTAAAAGTACATTAGCATTTGTTGATTAAAAAAGGGATTAAAAAATTGAAGAAAAAATCTACTAATTCAACTTAATTTTATAATACAAAAGGCTGGCAGACTAAAAAATAAAACTGAAATCTGGCTACTTTATTCTGACAAAAATCACTTGAATGGACATCACACTGTAACTATGATTTCCAAACTCATAGGTAACTTTCCCGGGTGTAGGCCCTACTTGAAGACCGCATAAGGCTGAACGCATTGTTTACTACAAAGAGAAAGTTCATGTTGTCTTAAAGAACCGGGTCAGTGCTAACACAAAGCGTGCCAGTTTAATCTCAAGAGTGATCAACAAAGTTTCTGAAAAAGCGAGTCTATAAAGCTAGAAACGCCAGAGACTCCCACAGCACATCTACAGTAGACAGTCTCATTAGACAGCTGTCTGTCAGCAGATCTAGTCTAGAATTTCCTCTCTGTCCTTCACTGTTCTCCTGACAGCTGTGTGAAGCAGAGGTTGTGATGCAGTAGAGGTCACTCGTAATGTTGTTGAGCTCAGCCCGTCTGCTCTGAGATTAAAGCAAGGCCTTTGGCTGAAACATCAGCTTTGCAGAGATTTGACCGGCCCTTCCCCCTCCATAAAGCAGAAAGCTAAAGCTCTCGTCTGAAATAATCCCCACAAGACACACACTGCTCTAATATACTGTTTGTTTTTAACAGCCCTGTATGTAGTTCCTGCTCTGAAGAGAAGCAGCTAACAATAGAACGGGGCCGAACTTTGGCCTATATATGTCTGATGGAGCCAAACCGTATGTGTTATAATGAGCGCTGAGAATATGTTTGGGAATAATTCGTTGGGCAGTGGTTCACTGGGGTGTGAGGTAGTGGTTTGAAAAATGTGTGTGGATTTAATGAAACAGAAAAGAACAAAATCAATGCAGATTTCTCATATTCAACAGAGCATGCTGACAAACAGAGAACAAATCACTTACATATGAGAAGAAGAAGAAGAAGAAGAAGAAGAAGAAGAA
>NW_015507574.1:58787-61198 GCF_001515645.1 Sinocyclocheilus grahami | reverse complement strand
AGACTCAGGAAGATCAACTGCGACTAGACTTGACTCAGGAAGATCGACTGTGGAAAAGCCGCTGGATCCTTGTTTGGCTGAGTATTCTGTAACGGGGCTGACGAGACGTGAGACGTGTGGATCCATCTGCAGGCTTTATTAAAGAGACATAATACACAGGCAGGGTCAAAACAATGGCAAACAGGTATATGGCGGGCAAAACACAAGAATAGTCCTAGGGCTAGCGTAGGTCACCGATCAGCAGACAGAATCAAAGGGGCGAGACGAGAGGGAGAAATCCAAGAAAACAGGCAAAGATCAGAAACCACATAAACAGGCAAGGCAAAACAATGAAAACACGGAGACTCGGAAAGGGGTACAGGCTAAACAATACTTAGCAGAGAAATGTTGTTAGAGTGGGTGTTATATAGTGAGTGAGGTGATTAGAAACAGCTGTGTGCAATCAGTGCAGTGTGCAAATCATGCAAAGAATGATGGGATATGTAGTCCGGGGTGCTATGCAACAGTTTGTGTTGTGCGAGAGTCAATGAAATGGAAAGGGTGACCTCTGGTGGTGAATAAACGGAAGTCCATGGACTGAATTCGTGACACTCTTGTTGCAACACACAGATCCTCAGATCCCTCGTGTTGTTGATCAAACATATTTAATAGCTCTCCCTATAGAAACATGAGATTTGTGCCTATAATATTTTAAAAGTAATAATTTATGCCTGATGAAGGTCAGTAGACCGAAACGTTTCTTGTGCTTATAACAATAAATTGCAATATTTATCAAGCACTGATAGTGTGCGGGATTGCATCTTTTTATATTTTGGAAAATTGGATTTTCCTACGCACCTATAATTTTTTCAGGTGTGCTGAGTTTGTGTTGTGTTGAAAACTAATATTTTTAAAAGCAGTGTACCTCATTCATTGAAAGTTTCAGGGACGTATAATTTATAAAATTACATCAAATTGATCAAAAGTTTGTAATACAATTGTCTACTTTCCGCTGTTATATCAGGGTTCATTGTTTAACAAGTTAATGAAGATTTACTGTTTTTTACTTTTGTTGCAGAGTTGATTGAAGATAATGAGGAGAAAGATGAATTTAGTGAATTTGAGGAGAAGAATCATGTCAAAAGTGGAGAAAAACCCAAACAGAAAGATTTAAATAAAAAAGAGCCAAGAAATATTTCACCTGCACTCAGTGTGGAAAGAGTTTTACATACTCTTGATCTTCACATGAGAGTTCATACTGAAGAGAAACCATACACTTGTGATCAGTGCGGGAAGAGTTTCACACAATCATCAAGCCTTAAGATACACATGAACATCCACACTGGAGGGAAACTGCACACATGTGATCAGTGCAGCAAAACATTTTTGAGGGCTTCAGTCCTGAAGAATCACCAGAGAGTTCATACAACGGAGAAGCCACATTCATGCCATTTGTGTGGAAAGAGTTTTTTCATGTTTACAATATTTGAAACTACATCAGAAAATGCATACTGCTGTGAGAGAGTACATGTGCTTCAGCGCAGTGTTTAAAACAGCATGAGAAGATCCACACTTTAACCTTACAAGTGTTCACACTGCGACAACAGATTCAGTCATTCAGGAAATCTGAAAACACACGAGAGGATCCACACTGGAGAGAAACCGTATCACTACACTGCATGTGGGAAGTGTTTCAGTCATTCATCTTCTCTACACAGTCATACAAAAAACATTCACAGTAAGTAGATCATCTTCAGATCCAGCACTTTCAGATCTGATGCTGTGTCCTCAACAAATCCTCATCAAACATAATTTATTCCAAGTGCGCTCTTTTATCTGGGTCATGAACAATGCCCCATTCACAAATTAATCTCTCTTTTGAGTCGATTCTGTTCAAGGTCTTGAATAAAGAAGCCTGCAAAATGGTGTGCATTTGTTCACGGATCACTTTGAATGATTTGTTCAGTGCTTTGAGTGTGAAAAGACTTTTACTACAGCACAGTGTTTAAAACAGCATGAGAGGATCCGCACTGGAGAAAAACTGTCTGTCTCAATTGTCTGAGTTGTTCCCTGCATGCACTGAATCATCTGAAGGGGTTTCTCATTCATACCTGGAAATTTAAGAACAGGGAGAACATAAAGACCTTCAGACAATTGAAACTAAATCGGCAAATTCTGCTGTTGGCCTGCGCTGAGGATCTTTATTAGCTGAACACTGTGTGTGTCGTCTGTGAACGACTCCACAGGAATACATTTGATTTCATTTAGGTGATATTTTGTAGTAGTGCTATAAGAAGCTGTCATGTGAAATGTGTAAAGTGAAATGAATGAAAGGTGTCGATTACGGCATTTAATTTATAGTAGATTTGCTTTATTACGTTACATCAGATTTCTTTTTGAGTGTTGTGAGATGATTCTGCGGTCTGCAGCAT
>NW_015507574.1:54784-58589 GCF_001515645.1 Sinocyclocheilus grahami | reverse complement strand
GAAATAACAATATTGTGAAGTCTTCATTGTCTAATCTGTAAAATGGAATTCATAAACAGTTCATGCATTTCCCCTTGAAACAACACAGATACAATTCAGTCATTCATATGCTATACAATGGATGAAAAAGCAAGACTTAATATCTCATATCAAAGCAAGTTGTTTTTTTTTCAAGGACACGTGTGTTTCGTAAGGTTTCAAGATTGGCCAATGACAGAGTTTACATTCAACATGAAGTCATCATATTTGTGTGGTTTAGGGGTATCATATGATGTTTAAATGTGAACATTAAGATCCTGGTGAATGTAAATGATTTATTTGTTCATATAACTGTTACCTCTATCCAATTAGTTGTTTTTAAAAGTTACCGTGATACTATAGCAGATGCACAGCAGACATACTGTACTAAGATGAGAGAAAATTGATTTTGTGTTCCAATGATATATCAAAATACTTAAATCTGAATCTTGAATAAAAGCTTTACAAACAATACATACTAAGTGTTTGTTGTATTTGTTTTAATACAGTAATTGATTGATTGAGTGTATTTGATCGTTAAAATTACCACAAATTCAGGTTTTCATCACCACCGTCAGATGTGTCATCTCTGTCATGTCTATGTCACCTCCCTCAGATGAATATTTTGATCATATTTGAATATGATATTTTATATTTGTTGAGGAATTGTTGGTCAAATCTGAAAGTGTAATCTGTCTGCTAACATGAGAATGTGTTTTGAAATGTTAAAAACACCTTGATCTCTGTTAAAGATAAAGTTACATTTATATTACACAGTCCAAGGTAAAAGCACATTTTGATAAAAGAGAAAAGTTAGGAGGTTTAATCAAAGCATAGCTCAGTTGCTTAATACATGTACGATTCATGAATAAATTAAGACACAAATGTAGTTTCATTTGTCTGAGTACAAGGTTTTATTTTTTCAATATTGCACCCTGTTTTGTCCCACTTCTCAAGAATCAGTGATTTTTCAGTGTAGTAATGCCATTAAAACCTTAATGATACCAATCCCATACATGCTTTGTGTAATTATTGATAAAATATTACCTTTTTATTAATACATTAGCTTTTTTCTGCTTATTGCTGCTTACTGCTGATTGTATTTGCATCAGGGAATTTGCATCAATTAGTTTTAATATCTGAAAAGCCATTAAATATATTTTTTGTTATATTTTTGATGTTGGGCTTTCTGTTTTGCATTTCTCAATAAAGCTTTTAATGGCCTAATAAACTATATTTACTTCACACATGACTGCGATCGAATGAGGCAACTGTTTATCTACACTGATATACCTGCTTTTTGTGTAATGTGTTGTTTTATTGTTGTTTATCATTTTAAATATAATTTGGTGCTTTTTTTTAAGTATAACAAAAAATTACAAGTTTACAGAACAAATTGTTATACAACTCACATTCAAGGACAACAGTTTTAGGAGGGGCTTAGACTTACACAGAATAATAATAATAAACAATAAACAAAAAACATTAATTCTTTAAGTCAAGTCAAGTCAAGTCAAGTCGCAGCGTGTGAACGCGCCGTCATCTTGGAAACAATAATATAGATTTAAACCATCTATATTAATAAATATATATTAAACACAGGGGGGAGAATAAAACATTATAATAAATTATATTTATCAAATAAATCTAACAAGATTCCAGCTTTTTAAATTCTTTTTAAGTAATGTCTCAAATAATTCTTAAATACTATAAACATGGGGGGTGATTAAAAAAAATCTACATTTGTGAATAAAATTCTTCGCTAACAAAAGTAAAATATTAATCAACAAACCTTTTTTTTCCACCTTCTTCATAGTTTCCATATTTAATATCTATAAAGGACAGGTTCAATTCAACCACATTTCCCTCTTTTAACCAACGTTGCACTTTGTCCCAGAAGATACTAGAATATTTACAAGCAAAAAGAATATCTTCTTTATTATCTGGAGATGCGTTACAAAATGTTCATAATATTGTTTCAAAATTAAATCTAACCCTTAGAAACTCTCCAGAAGGGTGAATACCATATGACATTTTAAAGTGAGTTTCTTTCATTTTGGGGTGAACTGGAAATTTTAAATAAGAGGTTCTAATATGTTTAAGCATTCGTTTGTCAAAGAAAAGATCCACATTATTCATTACAGACATGTAAGGGACACATTACATTGTTGAAGATTTGTCTAATATAAACTAATATATTTTAGGGCTGCACGATTAATCGCATGCGATATTTAATGCGCATCTTATCAGTAAAGCCGGTTCTGTAATCAGCGGTAAATCTCCATCACCTGTGGGCTTTCACATTGAGCAGCATTAACTACACTGAGCCGCTGTTCACTGAGGAGCTGCGCTAAACCACGTTCATATTCGCGCAGCTCCTCAGTGAACAGCGGCCACAGGTGAGAGCTTGTCCACAGTCTCATGGGGTCCTGTCCAGTGAGGGCTTCGACGTCTCGTCCTTGGAGCGTCATTAGCCAAGTAGCTATGCGTGCGTTGGTTACCACGCCATCCCTGATTCGTCGGCTGTTGAGGAAGGTTACTGGCTGGTGACAGGTTTCGATGATAACCTTCTGAGCTCCAATGTAGTTGGAGAAACGCTGGATGGCCCACACAGTGCAAAGCAAAGCTTTTTCGCAGTCTGAGTATTTGCATTCTGGGGGAAGCAGTGTTTTGCTGGCATAAGCGACCACTCGCTTGTCTTTGTCATGGAGCTCGTACAGGCCTGCACTGAGGCAGTGACTGGAGAATCCAGCGTCCAGATAGAATTCCTTTCCTGGGTCTGGGTAGGCCAGGCATTGTGCAGCGCACTGACATTGTTTGAGCTCGCTCATAGCCGTGTCCTGGGCTTCCGACCAGATGAAGGGTTCGTCCTTTCTCAGGAGGGAGGTTAGTGGTCGTGCGATGTCAGCGTAGTTTTCAATGAACTGTCGTGAGTAATTGCACACTCCCAGAAAGCTTCGTAGCTCAGAAATGTTATTGGGTATCGTTATGTTTTGGATTGCTTGGGTGCGACTGTGGTTCAATACCGTTTCGTCCGACAAGCAGGCCAACATAGTTCCACCATGGTTTTGCACCATTGTCCTTTGTGGAGGGTGATCTTTGCTCCTGCTGTTGTCAGCTGGTTCAGGACGTGATCGATTTCTTTGAGGTGGTCTGCCACATTTGAGCTTTTCAAAAGCACATCATCCACGTAAACCAGGTTGCCTTTGGTTCTGGCATGCTTTGTTCAGGAAGATGTTGAATTCAGCCGGTGAGTTGGCATAGCCAAAGGGACACCGTGTGAAGGTGTATTGTCGATTGGCAATTGTCGGAATGCGCACACTGTGGATGTTGGTCAGGCCACAGTCCAGGGAGTCCTTTGCGAAGGAGTCCTTGTACTTGTACAGAACCTCTTTGAGTCCTTGGCGATCTGCTTCCTTGTGGAGGGCATCTGCCTCACTCAGGATCTGTTGGATTTGTGTGCCGAACCCGGTGTAGGGTTCCTCCATGGTTGAGTCATTTGAGGGGCTCTGGGCCTTGACGGTCACCTGTGCAGGTGATTCTGTTGCGAGCTGTGTTTTAGACAGCGTAGACTGCAAGGTGAGTGTCATCTGTTAGTTCTGCCCGGCTGACGCTTTCTCTGGGCACTGGCAGAATAGAAGTGATGGCAATGGTTCCGTTGGGTCTTGTGAACGTTACAGTGTCATCATATTCATCTGACAGTAGTTGGACTGGTATGTGGCCTATGACCGGTACCGTTAGCTCAAAGTCATGGAGCGTCTGGTTGTTGAGACATCCCAGGTGACTG
>NW_015507574.1:42246-54557 GCF_001515645.1 Sinocyclocheilus grahami | reverse complement strand
TCTTTAGTTGCTTGAAGTCAATTAAGGGTTCAAAGCGATTAAGCAGGTCTTTTCCAATGAGGAGTGGATACGTGTTGAGTGGTGAGACGTATACTGGGTGAACGAGGTCCATTGGTCCCACAGTTAGTTGAATTGGGGCCATATGGTTTAGTTGTAGACCCGTGTGGGAATATGCTTGAAGGTTCAGCTTGCATCTTTGAAGTTTGAGGGTGCTTATAGATCTCTTTGTTTTTTCTTGGACTTCTTCAAGGAGTTCAGTTGATATTAGAGTGATGTCGGCTCCCGTGTCCAGGAGGACTTCGACTTCTGACTGTTTTGCGGGTTGTTCAGGTAGGATTTCTTGTCCGTCTGAAGTTATGGAGGTTACGGTTCTCTGAGAGTGAGGTGAAGGAGTGCTGTTCTCTGTGGCTGGTTGGGTCAGCTGGTCGCTGCCTTCTCTTCCGGCTGCTAGTCAGGCTGACTCTGGTTTCTCTTTCTTTTCCCACTTACGATCCTCCTCCTTTCGGTGGAAGAACTCTTTCATCATCATTTTCATCAGCTCTTGTGAGTCGAAACACGGTGATGTCTTTTGTTCTTGTGTGGATTCAGTCTGAGCTTGGTCAGCTTGGAATCTTTGCGAGTTCCTTCGTTGATTCCTTGGACTGGTTGCTCCCAGGGGTGTTTGTCATTTTCCCTTGGAGATTCCGT
Organism: Sinocyclocheilus grahami; assembly: GCF_001515645.1. NCBI lineage: Eukaryota > Metazoa > Chordata > Actinopteri > Cypriniformes > Cyprinidae > Sinocyclocheilus > Sinocyclocheilus grahami. Next base: position 53,870 of record NW_015507574.1, on the reverse strand, counting down.
TGGATTCCCACGAGCCTTTTCCTCTTGAGTTTCCAAATGAGTTTGGCTGATTCCACGATCTGTCCCATTAATTCTCACAAGGTCTGTATTGGTCCCAAAATTTTTCCCAGTGATGTCCAGGTGAGTGTTGTCGTCCACACGGTCCATCCAAGCGGTTGTTCCTCTGTTTAGGTCGGGTGCCAGCATGGGAGTTTCATTCTCTGTTGGACAAGGGTGTATTCCACTCTTTATGTGGCGGCTTGGCATGGTCTTGATGTTGGGCGCCCTCTAGAGCCAGACCTTGACTTTGAGTGTTGAAGTCAATAACTGTTGGGGTTTTGACGCCCTTTTCTGAGGCCATCTTCTGTTTGCCGTAGGCTTTATGCGCCAAGTCTCGCAACTGTTGAGCATTCATTGTTCGCGGACATGCGCGCACGCCAAGATGGTGGCTTACTCCAGGATGGAGGTTTCTCAGGAAGAGAGTTTTGAAGTTTAGATCATCTTCCCTGTTCGGGTCATTGCGAGTTCCGAAGTATGCTTGTCTGAGTCGGCTGTAGTAGGCTTGAGGAGATTCATGACTTCCTTGTCTCGTCTCCAGGGCAGCCACTAGTCCTTGTCCTCTTTAGTCCGGATGACATGGCGTCCCAGTTTTCCAAAACGAACTTCAAATTTTGATTCGTCTGACCACAGAACAGTTTTCCACTTTGCCACAGTCCATTTTAAATGAGCCTTGGCCCAGAGAAAACGCCTGCGCTTCTGGATCATGTTTAGATATGGCTTCTTTTTTGACCTATAGAGTTTTAGCCGGCAACGGCGAATGGCACGGTGGATTGAGTTCACCGACAATGTTTTCTGGAAGTATTCCTGAGCCCATGTTGTGATTTCCATTACAGCAGCATTCCTGTATGTGATGCAGTGCCGTCTAAGGGCCCGAAGATCACGGGTATCCAGTATGGTTTTCCGGCCTTGACCCTTACGCACAGAGGTTGTTCCAGATTCTCTGAATCTTTGGATGATATTATGCACTGTAGATGATGATAACTTCAAACTCTTTGCAATTTTTCTCTGAGAAACTCCTTTCTGATATTGCTCCACTATTTTTCGCCGCAGCACTGGGGGAATTGGTGATCCTCTGCCCATCTTAACTTCTGAGAGACACTGCCACTCTGAGAGGCTGTTTCAGACTGGATACCCAATCATGTTGCCAATTGACCTAATAAGTTGCAAATTGGTCCTCCAGCTGTTCCTTATATGTACATTTAACTTTTCTTATTGCTCTTATTGCTACCTGTCCCAACTTTTTTGGAATGTGTAACTCTCATGAAATCCAAAATGAGACAATATTTGGCATGACATTTCAAAATGTCTCACTTTCAACATTTGATATGTTATCTATATTCTATTGTGAATAAAATATAAGGAGGAACAGGTGACCCGGTCCTGCTTGGCAGGGGTGAGATGGGTGCCCGTCGTCTCCTTGTAGGCTCAGGGCGCAGCTCTTAGGCATGTCTGAGTTCATCTCTGATGCTGTCGGACTTCTCTTTGATGTAGTCCAGCTGTAGTGTTAGGCGACTGATCTCATTTCTTGACTCATCCAGGTGAGTTTCAAGGGCTTTAATTCGGCCGTTCTTGTCTCTGAAGTCAGCCTTTGCTTTTTCCAGGAGCTGTTTGGCATATTGTAGCTTGTTGGAGAGATCAGCGTAGTCAGCCTTGCCTCATTCCATTTCTTGGGTAGCAGCTGCTAGGGTCTCTTTTAGCCTAGTGATCTTCTCCTCTGCACCTTGTTCCACTTCATCAGGCCCTTCCTGTCGTTCCTGAGCCTCCAGTTCTAGCTGCTCGGCGCGTCGTTGTGCGCGTGTTAGCTCCTGCTGGAGATGGGTGGCGTGCCTGTCGCTCAGCTTGAGGGTGGCGATGAGTGTGTGGCTTAAGTAGCCGGTGATCTTTGCTAATTCTTTGTGACTGTAGCTCTGACTTGGGTCTTGTTTCATGAGGTTTGCTATGTTGTCATCCAGCTGGTCCTGTGTCTGATGCCTCAGGGTTTCAGCAGCCTTAGGTAGGAGGCTGTCTGTTGCGACACTTAGCCAGGTCTCGAGGTCTTCCGAGTCTGTTGTGCGAGACATGTTTTGGCGCGGTGAGGGAGATCTTAGAACCTAGACTGACACAGACCTTAAAGAAGAGGAAACAAAACAAACAAGGCAAAACAGGGGTGTAAGTGTGCAATGTCACGTGTGGTTTGACAGTGAGTGTGTACGGGACAAGTGAGTGTAGTTCTCGGTGACTGTGATTCTCTGGTGAGCGTGCTCCTAATTTGTAGTCTCTGTGGGGAAAATTAGTAAGCACACACACAGGTAGCACAGCTAGAGAACAGCGGGATGAAAGAAAAAAGAGCAGATAACAGGATACCAATTGGCTGCTTCCAATTTTCCTGTAAGAGAAAAGTTTTTTTTATAAAGGAAAGAAAGTTAATGGTAAGATGAGAGGGAAATATAAAACAACAAAATACCCTTTTCTGGTAGCAGAATGAGTATAATAGAATTTTCTTCTCTTTTTCATTTTGGTTAAGTTTGATTTAGAAGGATGCTTCTAAACCGGCATTTGGGAATGGGGATTCTTAATACCACAAACCACAGGATTGTGATTGTTATTAAAATTCCTCCGGGTGAAGGAAAAACAATAAAAATCACAGTATTGGGTTTTTTAGCTGTTGAGATTGACACCATTCACCAATTAAATGTTTCTAGATGCTTGTTCAAATTTTGGCGGGTGCCTGTCCGTCTTCTTAGCTGGGTAGGGTTTCACAAGAGAGTGAAGGTAAATGGAAGACAATTTTGAACCACTGTTCTCAAGATTCACAAATACCTGTTCTATTTGCAAAAATTCTCTGCTTTGTGATTTCCACAGGCAAAATACCAGCAAACAACCGCAGTAGTCAACTCAGAAGGAAACAGCTGAGAGAGAGGAGAAGGAGAGAGAGAGATGGCACTGTTAAAGTGATACCCCTAGGGCAGGGGTAGGCAAGTTCGGTCCTAGAGAGCCGCATTCCTGCAGAGTTCAGCTCCAACCCTGAAAAAAAACTCACCTGCCTATAGCCTTAGTAATCCTGAAGACATTGATTAGCTTGTTCAGGTGTGTCTGATTACTGATTAGGGTTGGAGCTGAACTCTGCAGGACTGCGGCTCTCTAGGACCAAACTTGCCTACCCCTGCCCTAGGGGGTTGGTTTTGCTGTGTGAATTAAATAACTGAAAGGGAGAGGGAAAAGAAGGCCAATTGCAAATTAAATTAGAATTTCAGGTTAGAAATGGTATTTCCTGGTTAACATTTAATGATGTTATCATTAAAATTGATGAGAGTAATTAAAAATTACGATTAATCAATCAATATCTTGAAGCAGGATAACCCAAACACTAATGAGCTAACCATGAAATTAAAATTTTATTGCATTATTGACAGTTAAGGATTAAAATTTTTGATGATGTTTGTCATAAAATTTAGCAACGCAATTATAGTTGAAATGATCAGCAAATAGTGTGGCCATATGGAAACAGGACCCGTAATTAATTATTAAATTAAATTAAAATTCCAAATATGTAATTAATTATGAAATCAGTATTAGTAACTTGTTATCCTTAAAGATTAAACTTTTAATGTTGTTGTCTTTAAATTGTAATAGCACCTATAATTAAATTCATCAGTAAATATTGTTGCCATGTGGAAGCAGGAACTGAAATTAATTTATGAAATGAAATTAAAATTTCAAATCTGTAATTAATTATGAAATTAACTTAACAATTTCAAATCCTTACGGATAAACCAACAATATCTACTGGTGTCATTATTAACAATTGATAAGAGTGACTATAATTAAATTAATTAACTGTATCATTGAATAGGGAACCCAACCCTATTTAACTATTTACTGAAATTAAAATTTCAGAGTAATATTGATAAGTTAATGATTAAAAATTCTAATGTTATGGTCACTAGATAATAAGAGCAATTTATAATTAAATTAATCAGTAGATTTCGTTGCTATGTGGAAGCTAGAACTGTAATTAATTTGTGAAATGAAATTAAAATGTCAAATCTATAGTTAATTACGAAGTTAAATTAACAATTTCAAATGCTTAAGTATAGCAAATTGATCATATCTACGGATGTCCATAAAATTATAAGGGCTGTTATAGCTGAATTAATCACAACGTACATTAGCCTTCAACGCCAATAGTTTAGCTTAGCTCTTTGTTTACAACAGCTCAACATGGCACTGGCGGACTGAAAGATACCCCGGAAAAGGTTTCTCAGGACTCCCGGGCTATGGCTGCTACTATGGCGACGTACACAGCATGCGCATGTGAGTTTACTAGCTGTGGTTTCAGTGAGACGTCAGCGCGTCTCGCACTACACAACCAAAAAAGCACTATCGATTCTTATCTTATAGCGCTAAACACTCTCAACTCGTTCTGAGTGAGGTGAATTAATCTACCGATTCACTGCAATCAATACAATAACTGTCAATGATATCAGCACATATTCATACAGACAAAAACGTGTGGATTTAACCACAATTTAATTTTTCTCCCAAAAGTAAAATATCGTTCGGACACTCTCTCTGAGTACCGCGTTTCAAGTTCACTAGTTTTAGTGAATTAAATGGCAGCGGACTATCAGCTAGCTACTCTGATTTCTTCAAACCAGGGAGATTAATAGCAGAGTTGCATTTGGAAGTGGAAAATGCACTTATACAAATTACACTCTGAGGCCTTTTTAGAGAAAGTAAACGAGGAAAACCGCTCGTTTCTTCCTTCGTGCGCTTTTCTAGAGTGACTTAGTGACTTATTTTGTCTCGGTGAACTAAATTAAATGTTTTACTGCAGTTCAATTCTTTACAACAAACCTTCGAGTTTCACTTTCACTCAACACGCTCTGCCGTGCTACAATAACATATCCAATAACACAACAAACTCAGTTTCTCTATCTCTTAATCTATTTTTCCGGATAAAAATAGACAAGATTCATAATATTATCTTGCGTCATTAATTTCTCAGTCAAATCTGCCAGCTTATTTTTTCTCCACCAGATGTAACGTTGATCTTGGCAAAGTTTTAACCTTCAAATTATATGACACCAGACAAATTATTATTTATAAATGAAACATGAATTTTTATTGGCTATTCTAGATTACATCAAACTAAGCTAAAACACAAAAACACACAAACATACAGTTTCAGAGGAAGGAAATTATGTTAATGGAGTTCTGAGGAAAGCCCAAAGTTTTAGCAAGATATTCACTACAGTTCTCTTACTTGTGACCTGAGAAAATCCCAAAGCAGAGGTTTGTCTTATGTTTACTGCTTAAATTAGCTCGGGACCAGTTCAGCAGAGATAAGATTTTGTTTGTTTACTTGCATTTTGGGTGACAGCTAAAAAGCTGAGTTTCCTGGTTTGGCTGCTTGAGGGAATTCCGTTGCTGATTGGTTACTGAGGTGACGTCAGGATGGTGTCCCTTTGGGGAAACCCTTCTGGAGATTGGTTGGTTCCTTGATGATGCAAGAGGCTTGAGCAGTTCTGCTGAAAAAGTCTTGAGTTTGCAAGACTAAGTTCTTTGAAGATCTCTGACAATCCCAGAAGTTTCAACTCAAGTGTTTGAGTTTTAGATGACTGATCGCTTTGATGGTAAGCGTGTGAGCACATGTTGGAGTGCTCTTAACATGGCGAAAAGCGATGACGCAAGCAAGCAAGCCAGCACTGGAGTCTGTCTTGTATTGGGGTTTTGATCCACGGCCTCAGACCATCCCACGGCGCGATCTCCCAATCGCCTTCTTGCAGGGCAGAGTGTGCATACATCAACAAGAGGCTCCAATTTATTATGTGGAGAAAACTCTTTGTGATGATTTGGTTAATACTTTTATAAAGTTTCCTACTGCGAGTATTGTACATACTTCTCACTTCTCCTTCATACCAAAGTTTCTCACATAAAATAAGCTTCCATTTCAGCTCAAATAGCAGGTATTTTGCATACACAATAATCGTAATAGCTAAAAGGACAAGTTATAATGCACAGATTAAGATATCATGGTTTCAATAACACATCAAACAGCAAGCATATTATTTGGGAGTATATTGCTCTGATACTTTAAATGATTTTAAATGACTGTCTTATGAATTGTCTTTGTCTGTGACAGGAGAAACGCACGCTTTTCTGGAAAGTAGTAAAAGGATGCGGAACTCATTTGAGACAATTGGCGCCTGGCTGACCGTGATTCAGCTTTACGGCTCTCAGATGGTTGAGAAGAGATGTTAGTTTCCAGGTGGAATGCGGAGATTCCCTCGTTCATTTGTGTGATGTTTGCAAATGCCTTACATATATGACCCAGATAAAAGAGCGTGCTTGGAATAAATTACGTTTGATAAGAATTTGTTAAGGACACAGCATCAGATCTGAATGTGCTGGATCTGAAGATGATCTACTTAATGTGATTGTTTTTTGTATGACTGTGTACAGCAGATGAATGACTGAAACACTTCCCACATGCAGTGCAGTGATACGGTTTCTCTCCAGTGTGGATTCTCTCGTGTGTTCTCAGAGTTGATGACTGATTGAATCTCTTGTCACAGTGTGAACACTTGTAAGGTTTTTCTCCAGAGTGGATCCTCTCATGCCGTTTTAAACACTTTGCTGAAGTAAAAGTCTTTTCACACTCAAAGCACATGTACTCTCTCACAGCAGTATGTATTTTCTGATGTACTTTCAAATATTGTAAACATGAAAAACTCTTTCCACACAAATAACATGAATGTGGCTTCTCCTTTGTATGAACTCTCAGGTGCTGCTTCAGGTCTGAAGCCCTCAAAAATGTTTTGCTGCACTGATCACATGTGTATGGTTTCTCTTCAGTGTGGATCTTCATGTGTATCTTAAGGTGTGATGATCGTGAGAAACTCTTCCCGCACTGATCACAAGTGTATAGTTTCTCTCCAGTGTGAACTCTCATGTGGCGCTCAAGACTTGTTTTGTGTGTGAATCTCGTTCCACACTGAGTGCAGGTGAATGATTTATTGGCTCTTCTTTTCTTTAAATCCTGTTCGGTTTGAGAGCAACTCAAAGGTTTTTCTTCAGTTTTGACATGATTTTTCTCCTCAACTTCACTCAATTCTTCACTCTCCTCGTTTTCTTCATTTAACTCTGAAATAAAAGTAAAAATTGTTTATTTTCAGTTAATTGTGAAAGGAGATAAAAATGAACCCTGATGTAAACACATACAGGTGCATCTCAATAAATTAAAATGTCATGGAAAAGTTCATTTCTTGACATGTCTGTGTGTGGACCCCAGCCTCAGTCCATTCCTTGTGAAGTTCACTCAAATTCTTGAATCGATTTTGCTTGACAATCCTCATAAGGCTGCAGTTCTCTCGGTTGGTTGTGCATCTTTTTCTTCTACACTTTATCCTTCCACTCAACTTTCTGTTAACATGCTTGGATACAGCACTCTGTGAACAGCCAGCTTCATAGGCAATTAATGTTTGTGGCTTACCCTCCTTGTGAAGGATGTCAATGATTGTCTTCTGGACAACTGTCAGATCAGCAGTCTTCCCCATGATTGTGTAGCCTAGTGAACCAAACTGAGAGACCATTTTGAAGGCTCAGGAAACCTTTGCAGATGTTTTAAGTTGATTAGCTTATTGGCATGTCACCATATTCTAATTTGTTGAGATAGTGAATTGGTGGGTTTTTGTGAGCCAATGTGAGACAAAATCATCACAATTAAAAGAACCAAAGACTTAAACAACTTCAGTCTGTGTGCATTGAATTTATTCACAATTTGAGTTGAATTACTGAAATAAATGAACTTTTCCATGACATTCTAATTTATTGAGATGCACCTGTATGTATGTATATCTATGTATATGTATCTTTTTGATGCATTTTTATAAATTATGTATCTCTGAAATTAACTATTTGTAAGTATTATAGACACAAATCCCATGTTTCTACAGGGAGAACTATTAAATATGTTTGATCAACAACAACATTTTCTAACATAAATTCATTTTGTTGGGAAAAAAAGTGTCCATATCATAGAAAGTGTCTCTTATTATATGATGCTTCCTCTAGATTATTCAACAGCTCTAAAGATTTTTCCTGTTCAAGGCTCGAAATTGCGACCATTTTGGTCGCATATGCTCCCGAAATTTAATCTGTGCGACCTCAAAATATATTTGGGAGCATTTGTGCGAGTGCATATAATTGTTGTCGTGCGACCTGTTTGCATTTCTCTAAAAACATTCAGAGTACGTGCCTTCTGAGTGTTGATATGGTGACCTGTCTGCCATTCTATGAAACGTTAGGCTACATAACCAATTAAACTTCGTCTTTACATTCTTAACTTTAATGCAGATTTTAGATTGGTTAATATTAGCTGTCAATCACCCAGTCACTGCTTTCCGCTAACTACCGCGAGAAAAAGAAAGAGCTGAAGAAGAGAGAAAATTAAAAGAACACTTAGTCCAGAATTTGGTACCACCTAAGGTGGCAAAATCTCTTTGGTACCAGTTTGTTTGTAGAGTCCATATAAGTACTTTGAAACATGATAACCATTTCAAATGAGTAGCTTTACTAATCTTTTGGGACAATCATTATTTTTGCCATTATCGTCATACAGTATCTGCACAGCAGGTTTGTATGAAGTATATTGTAAGAGGTAGCCATACATGCTATATGTTGATGTTTTCAGGACAGTCAGGGCTATCCAGATCTGCCATAATTTTACATGATATTTGTTGTATACGTTTTATATTAGACTTCATATTAAAGAAAACAATTTTTTGCATCTATTAAATTGTTATATTTGTATATCTATCTCAAAATATATTGATGTTAGGGGGATATCTTTTCAGATATGGATAGACAAGACTGTCTAAGATACTGAATAGACTCGGCCATGGTGTTTCATATTCTCAGGTAGAAGAAATTGACACAGCCCTTTGCCTTCAGAAGCAAGCAGCAAGTGGAGATGCCATCCAACTACCACAAAACATCAAGCCTGGTCTGTTCACAACATTGGCGTGGGACAATATAGACAGACTAGAGGAGACAATCAGTGGTGAAGGGACATCACAGAGTAAATGGAATTGATGTGCAAACAAAGCCTATTGCTGATCATCCTGCTGAGACCAGAGCTTTGCCTTGCATCCCCAAAACCAAGAAGAGAAGCATTGAAGCAGTAGAGATGGTACTTCCCATTTACAATGCAGGAGAGCGTGCCAATCCTCCTTTTATACAGACGGTTGACACTGATCATGCCTCCTTTCTACAGGATGCAGCAGACAGAAACCACATGTGGCTAATGGCTCGTCTTTCCAACAAAGATGTTTGCAGCTGGACTGGGTTCAACATCCTCACCCACAACGATACAAGTGTACAAGAAGATAGTATAGGCTATTTGCCAACAATCAATGCTCCTGCTACACAGTTATCAACAGTACATGAGGTACTTCACCAGTCGATAAGCATCATGAAGTCTCTGCAAGGTTTCAGCCTAAAAACTGGAGCAGTCACCAGATACTATCTCACTTCAGAAAACAGAAGTCAGTATCTGAGGCAACTCAGGAACATGACAGGGAATGAGTATACAAAGTGTTTCAGTCATCAAGATTTACAGAAGCCCAGGATAGAGAAGGATAGGGCAGATGTAAATGCCTTTGTAGAACTTATAGAGAGAAGCTGGGTAAACCGTCTAGGTCCAGATCAGTCTGAAATCATTAGTCTTTCCACAGGAATGGCTGTGTCACCAGACATAGCTAGTGATCTGCTGCAAGCTCACCAGACTGGAGAGCAGGCATATCAGACGTTCAGAAGTGAACGTTTAGAGAAAGAGTCACCTGCAACCAAGTTCCATGACAAAATGAGAAAACAGAATCTGAAGACATTCTCAAGCTTCAAGACAAGTGCTAGAGTAAAACAAGCACAAAAGGTCTTGAAAGCTGATAGAAATCTCTTTGGGCATATGATCATTGCTTCGCAAAGTAGAGAACTTCACATTAAATATTTCCTGGCTCATCCACTTGGTCCATTGCCTTGGGCACTCTCAAATCCAGATGGCTCATTGCGGAAAACTAATAAGGCTGCTCTTGCAAGAGAGTTAGAGAAATCAGCATCATCAGTTGAAGATATTAGAGAACACTCTGCATGCATCATTGATGGAATGAGCCTTGTTCAGAAACTAAAAAGTGATGGCAAGACTTTTGGAGAGATTGCTGGTTCTGTGCTGAACCTAACGTTGCACGAAGGAAGAAACAGTAAGCGGATAGATGTGGTGTTTGATGTGTACTAGAAAACATCAATCAAGAATGCTGAGAGATACAATCGTGGTTCAGCAAGTAGCACTCAATGGAAGAACATTGCCCCGGGACACAATGTAGTGCAGTGGAGAAAGCTGTTAAGCAATACAGACAGTAAAACAGCCTTGATAACATTCATCGTGGACCAGTGGAAGCTAGCAGAGAACCGAGTAAAGCTTCAGGACAAGCAGCTATTTGCAACCTGTGGAGAGAGATGTTATTGTCTGACCAAAAAAGACTGGAATGTTGTTGAAGAGCTGAAATCTTCCCATGAGGAGGCGGATACCCGTATGCTCCTACATGCAAATCATGCTAGCCAGAATGGCTATCAAACCACAGTTATTGTGAGTGAGGATACGGATGTCATGATCCTTTGTCTTGGATGCTGTAAGAAGATAAACTGCCCCCTTTATCAGAAATCTGGCACTCAGAATCGAACAAGGTACATCAACATCAGCAACCTTGCTCAGCTCCTTGGAGATGACCTTTGTGATGCTCTTATAGGGGTACATGCCTTTACAGGTTGTGATAGCGTAAGTGCTTTTGCAGGACGAGGAAAACGTACCGCTCTCAAACTTGTGAAAGGAAACAGGACATTCCAAGAGTCCTTCAAATCCCTGGGAACATCCTGGGATGTATCAGAGGAATTATACAGCAGCATGGAATCATTTGTCTGCAGGATGTATGCACCATCGTCTAGTGTATGTGATGTCCATGTGTGTGATGTCCCCCAATTGTAAGTCGCTTTGGATAAAAGCGTCTGCTAAATGACTAAATGTAAATGTAAATGTCAATGATCTACGTTACCTGCTATTCTGTACCAAAAGGGGTAAAGTGGAGTCCAGCCTACTTCCCCCTTGCAGGGACTGCTTAAAGCTGCATATACAGCGTGCCAATTACCAGGCAGCTGTCTGGAGGCACTGTCCGGAAGGACAGCCAGACATACCCGAACCAAAAGGACATGGATGGACAACTGATGACAAAGGTATGCTTATAATAAGTACAATAATTAAATTTTCTAATAACTAATAATAAAATAGTATAAATATGTATAGGTTATTTCTAGACATTTGGACACCTCACTGAAATGGATGAGAAATATCTTCCACTTATTTGTACAGGTATGCTGATGTTAGACTGGATGCGGGGACCCCCAGCGCCAATGGCTGTTCTGGAGCTTATGGCCTGCAAGTGTTCACGGACCTGCAAGCTTCCCGACTGTTCCTGTCTTGCCAACAAATTAAAGTGCACAGAAATGTGCAAGCTACAAACCTGCAGCAATCAGAGGGAGGAGGAGGAGGAGGA
>NW_015507574.1:19058-42167 GCF_001515645.1 Sinocyclocheilus grahami | reverse complement strand
ATGTGCGGTTTGACATTATCGAGTATATTGCAAAATCCAAACAAAACACACCTACAGAGAGTGCACGCATACATGACGTGAAGTCTATTAGGTTAGATTAGTGTGCGTGCGCATTTAAAGTGCGTTCTTTCACGGCATGATTCAGTTTATTAAAATGCATCACAAAATTCAAGATATGGGGCCTTTACATCATTTCATATAGTTCAGGGGTAGGCAACGTAGGTCCTGGAGTGCCGATGTCCTGCAGAGTTTAGCTACAACCCTAAAAAAAACCTCACTTGTCTGTAGCCTTAGTAATCCTGAAGACCTTGATTAGCTTGTTCGGGTGTGTTTGATTAGGGTTAGAGCTAAACTCTGCAAGACAGCGGCACTCCGACATTGCCTATCCCTGATATAGTTAATCAATAAAGAAGAGTGCTGTTTCCTCCAAAAATCAGCATGATTACAAATGTGATATTGATTTTATACAACTGTTCAGTAAAAAAGAAGTTAATATTAAGAGACTTACGTTTTAGACACTATATTGCCTGTTTTTGCTCTATTTCGCCAAAAAAAATAATTCCAAGCACAGTCAAAGCGCTGTTTTGAGTCTCTGAGCAACATGAGGGCGTTTCGTTCCTGAATGAATCATTCGTTAAATGATTCGGTTTAATCGCAATGACTCACTTATTAACAGTGACTTGCTGCTGTCCACTGTAGTCCTTAAATTATCAGCACAGTAACACTCAGTCAAATTATTGTTATTGATAAAATCCCAGAAAATATAGAGATATAATTTTTTGTCAATATCGCACACCCCTAGCTGCCAGCCGTTCGGTGCAACTGGCAGAGCTGAATGTAAAATTTAACACCGCATACTTCGCTCCATAGTTTAGCTCCAACTTGCCTCAACACACCTGGCTGCCAGTTTCTAGTATGCCTAAGACCTTGATTAGCTGGTGCAGGTGTGTTTAATTGGGGTTGGAGCTAAACTCTGCAGGACAGTGGCCCTCCAGGACCGAGTTTGGACACCCCTGGCATACACCATCCTAACCCTCTCTAAAGAAGAGCTTAACTTTAGGTTGTTTACAAAACAAATCTGTCAGTGTTCTTTTCATTTTCTCTCTTCTTCAGCCCTTTCTTTTTCTCGCGGTAGTTAGCGTAAAGCAGCTACTGAGAGATTGACATCTAATATTAACCAATACAAAATCTGCATTAAAGTTAAGAATGTAAGGATAAAATCTGTTAATATATCATTTGTAGTTGTGATGCTCATACATTTTTGATGAGTGCTCCTAAATTTTTGCTGGTGCTCCTAACTTTTTGAAGTTGGGAGCACCAGTGCTACCAAGTAAAAAAGTTAATTTCGAGCCCTGCTGTTACAGCAAAACTAATACTGTTTGAAGCTTTATAACATTCAGCCTCATTAATGAAGAATAAACACCAACCTGTTAGTTCTTCAGTATCTTCAGTGTGTTTGATTCTGCAGGGTTCTGGATCTCTCATCTTCGCTATGTCCTCTTTAAACTCAGTCTTTACAGATTTCAGCACTTCCTGATGATTAGATGCTCATCTTCACTTGTGAACTGATGGAGATATTCCAGCATTTATTGATGAATTACTGTGGGAGGAGCTTCACTGATGATGTGTTGCAGTGGGCGGAGCTTCACTACCAGTGAGCATGTGGGAGGAGGAGCTTATCTGCCAAAATAAAAAATACATCACTGAGTTTGTTTTTATAGTAATATACAGCAGAAAATAAATGTAATGCAAATTGAAGTATAAAGAAAACAGTTGAAAGCATAAACTAGCTTTTCAGAGCTTGGTAGATGAGTAACTATTGTATTTGTATTATTAGACAGATAAATACATATATTACAATTAATTTTATATTAATTGTTTTATCATTTATAAATATTAATAATATATAGGCATAATAAATTATCCTATCTGTCTAGGGCTGTCGCGATAACCGCAATATGAGCTATTGACGAGCAATCCACAGAGGAATGCAATAACCGCAGCAACCGCGATTTTTGCCAGTTTTATTTTTTATTTTTAATAAGTGAAAACGGTTATGCCCTTCTCGTTTTACACTTCATGCACGTGGACTGAATATTAAACAAGTTAATGTGTACCATGCTGATTTGTACAGAGATTCCGCAGATTTGCACTTAACAAGCCTAAACAGACAGTGAATGAGAGAGAGATTGACTGAGTGCGTGCAATTCCTTGCTTCTGTCCGCCAGGCCGAGTCATTTATATTTGTGAAAATAGGTTGTCATGTCCAAGGAAAGCGAATTCTCTGTCTTAGCATTAGGGCTGTTGCAATGAGGGAATTTCCCTTGCGGTCATTTTGAGTGGCTCAGTAGCGCTGTATGCGGTTTTACCGCCATAAATATACATCCATATGTGTAATTCGTGTGTTTGTGTTACGATATAACGAGGTCATATTCAGAAGACAATTCATTTAGCATCTTTACACTTTCAACAATTTGCTCTAAAGTAGTACAACAAATGCAAATTTAAAATAAGGAACCGTGTTTTGTTTTGTAATACTGTAAACAACCTCATTCAAAGTTTCCACCATGTTCGATTATCCTCTTCTTCTTCTTTATGATGTATCCCCTCGCGTGGCCTCCTGGGATAGAAAAGTATCCATCTGCAAGCACTCATGAAGCTGGCAGAAGCAGTAGGACATCCGGGAACTTCTCGACTACTCTTTTATGAATACTGAGGTTTTGGACATACTATTCGCTCGACTACTGCTTTTCGCCTACTATATAGTAGAGAAGTAGGCGGATTCGGACGCAGCCAATGTAACATTCATGAAACCGTACTCAATGGAACGCGCACATGTGACTGGGGCTAGTGCCATCTAGTGGTTGCTGATTTTCTTTGGCTCAGCTGCGCGTGGATAAAGAGCTGTGTGTGTGTGTGGATTAGGCAAGGCTAAAAGGGCTAAAATTCAAATGAATCAAATAGAATCGACTCAGAAGAGACGTGAATGAATGCACGTGCGTCGCCTGATCCACAAATGCACATTTGAATAGCTACATGCACAAATTATGATACTTTAATACAAACTATAACATTTGTATTCACAAATATGTCTCTATTTGAACATAATACAAACTGTAACATTTGTATTCACAAATATGTCTCTATTTGAACAAAACGCTGCACATTAATGTAATTCTTAACTCTGCAGACACCGGTTGAAAAGCATTTGTTTCAGTGTAGTGATGCACATTTGCGAATTTTTCAAATCGTGTCCACGTTAATGAGTTGCACTGGGCCTTGTTCATTGGTAGTTGTGTGTGGGGGGGACGTGAAATGCTGTAAACTGCCTTGTGCCATACACAAGTCTCAAAATCCAAATGAACCGAACAAGATCGACTCGAACTAGACGTCAATTAACGCACGTGTGTCACCTGATCCACGTATGCACGGATTCCTTTTTGCACGAGCAATTTATATTATATTAATGCAGAACAGAAATTTTTTTATTCGCAAACATGTCTGTATTTGTAAAAATCGCTGCACAATCATTTAATCCTGAATTCCACAGACTCAAATTGAAAGGTATTTGTTTGTGGTTATTAAGATACATGTATAAAATGTATGCAGTACATAATTGTGCGTGCGTGCATCTATTAATAATTTTGAGTCTAATATCATCCCATATTGGAAGGCCGCGTCGAGTTCAGATGTTCTACTCGCCAGGTCTTTGTGCGATGAAATTATCCCAGGAGGGATTTGCTCGTCTCTCGGCACTTATCTTTGCACTCTTTAATTTCAGCGGCATTGAACTCGACAGCCTTGGAAATCTCTGTGATCATGACACTGTTCCTTCGCATTTGGTTCGCCATTTCTTCTAGTTTTTCATCTTGTGAGTCAAAGCGAGTCGTCAGGGAAGTTATGGCTTGCAGAAGAGTTGCATTAGTGATATCCTCATCGTGAGGCCTTAATTTTTTCAAGGCGTTTGATTTAGTAGGGGTGAAATGTGACGAGTCACGGCGTTTATCTGTTTGAGCGGACTGTACCTCCATTTCTGAGTCGTCCGAGACCGAAGCTGGGGTCGAGCCACGGGCCGGAGGGATGATAATCTTCGGGAGGCTAGTTTGCTGTGAAGATATAACATTTGTATTCACAAATATGTCTCTATTTGAACAAAACGCTGCACATTAATGTAATTCTTAACTCTGCAGACACCGGTTGAAAAGCATTTGTTTCAGTGTAGTGATGCACATTTGCGAATTTTTCAAATCGTGTCCACGTTAATGAGTTGCACTGGGCCTTGTTCATTGGTAGTTGTGTGTGGGGGGGACGTGAAATGCTGTAAACTGCCTTGTGCCATACACAAGTCTCAAAATCCAAATGAACCGAACAAGATCGACTCGAACTAGACGTCAATTAACGCACGTGTGTCACCTGATCCACGTATGCACGGATTCCTTTTTGCACGAGCAATTTATATTATATTAATGCAGAACAGAAATTTTTTTATTCGCAAACATGTCTGTATTTGTAAAAATCGCTGCACAATCATTTAATCCTGAATTCCACAGACTCAAATTGAAAGGTATTTGTTTGTGGTTATTAAGATACATGTATAAAATGTATGCAGTACATAATTGTGCGTGCATCTATTAATCATTTTGAGTCTAATATCATCCCATATTGGAAGGCCGCGTCGAGTTCAGATGTTCTACTCGCCAGGTCTTTGTGCGATGAAATTATCCCAGGAGGGATTTGCTCGTCTCTCGGCACTTATCTTTGCACTCTTTAATTTCAGCAGCATTGAACTCGACAGCCTTGGAAATCTCTGTGATCATGATACTGTTCCTTCGCATTTGGTTCGCCATTTCTTCTAGTTTTTCATCTTGTGAGTCAAAGCGAGTCGTCAGGGAAGTTATGGCTTGCAGAAGAGTTGCATTAGTGATATCCTCATCGTGAGGCCTTAATTTTTTCAAGGCGTTTGATTTAGTAGGGGTGAAATGTGACGAGTCACGGCGTTTATCTGTTTGAGCGGACTGTACCTCCATTTCTGAGTCGTCCGAGACCGAAGCTGGGGTCGAGCCACGGGCCGGAGGGATGATAATCTTCGGGAGGCTAGTTTGCTGTGAAGATTTCCGCATTTTGAGAACACAAAACACATATACGGTGTTTAAATGCTATTTTAGGCAGGCGTAAGTGAGACTTGTGTACGTTTCAAGACTGAATTGGGAGATTAGCTAGGCAGCTCAGTAAAAACACATGCGTTCAGCCCGCCATTTTAACCCCCTGCTTTTTTGATGATCCCGATTCCCGCCTCGCGGCGATGACGTCATCACTAGCACGCGGTCACTCCGTCAGCATCGAGTGTTCTGAGGAGAGGAGAGCAGAGCACAGTATTTCACTTATTTAACTGTTAAATACACTTTACACTGTTTGTTTATGCAACACATACGAGCTCGTTTCTGCCTTGTTTTAATCGTGCTGATTCTGCATTTGCTAACTTAAAGAAACATGTGAGGAAACACGTGTGTTATTGTGTGTTCGTGTGAATGATTGTGTCGATGTTTGGAGTGATAATAATGTTGCTGTTACTGAATGTCTCGTGATCTGTGAGAGGAATGAATGCAAACATATATCAAGTTATGCTGCTGCGATTTAATTTATGGCAGAATTTATGGATTCTTTGGCAGATCAAACTTGTTATAGTCACTTTACATGGTTATAATTACTTACAAACACTGATAAATACATCTTTGAGCCCAATTAATGAGCCACGTGGGACATTTTAAATCTGTAACGTTACAGATTTTTTATATATTATAAATCTGTTCATGTATAGATTTAAAATGTCCCATGTGGCTATGAAATGCATGTAATGTGTGAATTATTACCACATGATATTGCAGTGTTACTGAGTGAGCTCTCGTCTCTCATCTCCTTCACCTACATAAATGCTTAAATTATTTATATATATATATATAAGTAACTGACTAACGTTATTTATTTTTTGGGCCTTATTTATTGTTGATTTTGGCAAATCTGATTATTTCACTCAGACATTCATGTCCAGTGAAGCTCCTCCCACAACAATCACACATTCAGTAACTCAGCAATAAATGCTGAAGTGAAGACGAGCATCTAATCATCAGGAAGAGCTGAAATCTGCAGAGACTGAGTTTATTAAAGAGGACAGAGAGAAGATGAGAGATCCAGAGCCCTGCAGAATCAAACACACTGAAGATACTGAAGAACTAACAGGTTGGTGTTTATTCTTCATTCTTCATTAATGAGGCTGAATGTTATAAAGCTTGAGGCAGTTTTAGATCTGGATTTATTGTAATAGGAAAACAATCTTTAGAGCTGTTTAATAATCTTGCTGAAGCCGCAAACAATAAGGGACACTTCTATCTTGCAAGAGTCTCTGTTTTTGTATGCAGTAATATTAGGACTTTTGTCTGTGATGCATTTGTGTTATTCGCAGAGGAGCTACAGAGCGCTCAACATGAAAGCCCTGTTTAATTGTGATGATAGAGCAGAGAACTAAACAATCAAACATCTGCTTACACTTTAGGCCTGTGGCTGTGATATTAAGCTAATTTTATTGTTGATTTTAAGATATCAGATAAAAGTATTAAAAACTAGCTGTGTTTAGCGCAGCTACTTTCCCTTCACAGCGGTGCACATTAGTTTTTCCCTAAAACCCAAATTAACGTCAGAACATGAACACCTGGAAGAAAATCTGATGTGTGTGAATATATGCAGTCACCTTCTGAAGATTGAGCCAGCAATGTTAATCAAACAACAAAATCACTCACAGCTCATGTTGTTTATTACTGCATATAATTCATTAAAATAGAAGTTTAATTTCATTTAGTAAAAGTTGATTGAAAAATACACCTACATTTTTTGCATTTTGTGTTTTTCAGTTGAAAAATAAACAATGCAGTTGCAGTTGATTTCCTTATATATTTCATCATTGAGGATTTCTTTAAAAAAGTTTAAATATCTCGTCTCGTCTCGTGTCTCGTCACACACCTACTGAACAGTAATGTTAGTAAACCTACATGAAAAAATGAAAGCACTATTTTTTTTCTGAATTTGTATGTTTTATTGTATTTGACAGTTTGATTTACTTTTGTTTCTTTGTTTGTGTTCTTATTGTATCTTATGTATATAAAACACTAAAAATGCGTGCACACTGGTGTAAATTTAATAAAATTTACATTTTAGAATATAAACAAATGTTAAAAATAAAATAATCATTCAATAATTTTAATCGAGTTAAAGTGTTCAATTAATTGAGGTTTTGATTTTAGGTCATATCGTCCAGCCCTATTTCCGCTCTTATGTCATTGTTAATTTTTATGTCCTTTCACAGTTTTTTTTTATGAGTTACTAAAAAAAATAACAATTTTTAATTTAATTTCAGAGTCAATTGAAGAAAATGAGAATGAAGAATCAAGTGAAGTTGAGGAGAAAAATCATGTCAAAACTGGAGCAAAACCCTTGAGCTGCTCTCAAACAAAAGATCCAAAGAAAGATTTAAAGAAAAAAAGAGACAAGGAATCTTTCACCTGCACTCAGTGTGGAAAGAGTTTGACAAGCAAACATGGTCTGGATGTTCACATGAGAGTTCACACTGGAGAGAAACCATTCACTTGTGATCAGTGCGGGAAGAGCTTCACAGAATCATCAAACCTTAAGAAACACATGAACATCCACACTGGAGGGAAACCACACACGTGTGATCAATGCAGCAAAACATTTTTGAGAGCTTCATACCTGAAGCAGCACCTGAGAGTTCATACAAACGAGAAGCTACATTCATGTCATTTGTGTGGAAAGAGCTTTTCACAGCTACAACATTTAACATGACAAAGAAACATTATCTAAAGTTTTCACAGTGCCTCCCCAAAAAGCAATGTCTCAGTTTTATTCTTGCATATCATTTTGCTTCATGATATAAATATCATTGTGTTTTCTTATGAGTTTCATGTGAGTTTTATGAGTTATGAGTATTATGTTCAATTGTCTTGTATTACTTGTACTGTGAGATTCAGATCAACTCAAAAGCCCTATTCGGACGGTAAATGTTTCTCCTGACACCTTGAGATTGAAATAACATGATAATAGATGATGGACTCATGAAACAGTGGAAGTTCATTCATCATTTCTGTGATGTGAAGCTCAAGTATGATGTGTTGAAGTGATGATGATTTGTTTATATATTGCATTATATTTGAACTGAACTAACAGACATGATCACAGATCCAGCAGAAACTGAATAAGTAGGACTGTTGGATCATTATTCAGAGGTACCACACCTCTTTACATGCAGTTCATTAATTCTGAAACAGACAATCTGCAGTGCTTTGTCAAGAATTGTTTATAGTTTTATACCTTTGATTTCATTTACAAAGTCTTGATTCTGTCTATCATATGTGTAGGAGCTATTTATAGGTTTTGTCATATTGTTTTATGTTTTTCCTTCTTACTTGCATGTTTTCTGGAGTTTGTGTGTGCCCTCTATAGGACAAACCATAAGATAAAACCACAGGTGTCTAATGAGATGGCGTGGTCTACTGGGAGCACACGGTCTTTAGCTTCTTTCTCCCCTTCAATGTTTTTCTGGTGCTCTTGTAATTTGCAGCTTTAATTATTTTGTATTTTACTTTCAGTGTTAAGTTGCATCAGTTTATTTTTGTAACATTCAAGATGAATAAATCAACTGTGATTTACTTCAATTTCCTGGATTTTAATGGATATCAAAGAGGAAACAAAGAGGTGTCTAAAATCTCCCCGGCAGACCCAAGAAGTGACAAACTCTTAAATCAAGTACCAGGTCACTACAATATGTCCATCTTTCCTGCAGTGATTGTGATTATTGTTGAGTTTGCAGTGTTTGCTGCTCCTGCTGTGACTTTTATTCAGATCATCTGTGTAAGAAGAGCTGGTGAGTTTTTCAGCCTCACACAATCCAAATTCTGGCCAGAGGAGAACTGACCCCTGACTAAGCCTGCTCTCTCACAAGTGTTTTTTTTTCTCCATTGCTGTCTCCGCTTCAGTCTTGGTTCCTCGCCACTGTCACCGTTGTTTTGCTTAGTTGGGGACACTTCATTTCTGGCAGGATTGTAGACTTGATTGCACAGAAACTCTGAACTGAACTGAGCTGAACAATGACATCACTGAACCAACAATGCACTGACTTTAAATGGAAAGCGCTCCGGTTACTGTCGTAACCTCGGTTCCCTGAGAGCGGGAACGAGACATCACGGAGATATTTCTGCGTTATGGGAACTCCTTCCCTTCCAACCTTTCCTGAAGTCCTATTGGCTCCCGCCAGTCCAAATGACTGGCCAATTGACGTGAAGTATGCAAATTGCATGCAAATACTGACGAGCTCGAGAGGCAGTATAAAATGCGGTGCACGCGACAATTACATTAGAATCTGATACTGAACGCAGCTTAGCTGATCGAGCAGCGAACACGGCGACCACCGTGATGTCTCGTTCCCACTCTCAGGGAACCGAGGTTACGACAGTAACCAGAGCGTTCCCTCTCAAGCTTTCACGAGACATCACGGAGCCAATCGTCCAGATAGTTAAGAACGCGCATCCCGCTCGCTCTGAGGGGGGAAAGTGCTGCATCCATGCACTTTGAGAAAGTGCACGGGGCTAAAGCCAGCCCGAACGAGAGAACAGCGTATTGGTACGCTGTGCCCTCGAAAGCAAACCTCAGAAAGTGTCTGTGATGCGGTGCTATCTGAATGTGAAAGTATGCATCCTTTAAGTCCACGGATGCAAACCAGTCCCCGGGGCGAATTTGCGCCAGGATTTGTTTCAGCGTTATCATCCTGAATGGACTCTTGCAAAGCGCTCTGTTGATGGGCCTGAGATCTAGAATCGGGCAGAGTCCCCCGTCTCTTTTGGGTACCACGACATTGCAGCTGTAAAACCCGCTCTCCAGCTCGCTGGGAGGGACTCGTTCTATCGCTTCTTATCCTTTTTAGAGCAGACTGCATACCTCTTGTCTCAGAACAAGGGCGTTTCGAGGCAATGTTAGAGACTGCACCACACCATTGAAACGGGGTGGTCTGCGTCTGAATTGAAGGGTATACCCACGCTCTATCACACTGAGTAGCCAGCGCGAGATTCCCGGAATAACTTCCCACATGCTCAGGAACTGACAGCGGCTTTAGCGGCTTGGTCGTTGGATGCGCCGGCGAGTGTTTGACCATGTTTTCACCAGCTGCTTATGTACGTTGGGGAAGAAGGGGACCGACGTCCTCGAGTCAGCTTTCCGGGCAGACCTGAAATACCAGGAGTCAAGCTTACTCCTGGCAGGCTCCTCTGGAGGACTCCAGGTAAGCTCCAACTCCTGGACAGCCTTTGACAGAACCCTCATGAGCTCCTCCTGGAGGTCTAGGGGCCCCATGCTGTCCGGCTGATAGGACTCCGATCCCGCCCAATCCTCCCTCTCCGAGGCCTAGATGGACATCGAGTCATCCCCCTCCTCCCAGCTAAAGGACACAAACTCCGCGATGTTGGAACGAGGGCGGAAGCAGTCCTCGGGGAGTGAGACCGGGGAACGGGACCGTTGGGGTTGGTGGAGCGACAAGACGACGCTCCCGCCACCGGTGGCACGCTGGTGGCAGTGGGCCTCATCCCGAATAGGCCGCGAGCCACATCGCGGCGGGTCCGAAGCACTTGGACTCGTCAAGCGCCGCCTCGGCGTGGGCCAGGCCCAAGCAGGCAACACAGTAGTCGTGCTGATCCGGCGGCTCTATTGGCCGCGCGCAGATCTTGCAGATTGTTGCCATAGTGAATTCAACAGGTGAAGTAGAAGATTCTGATGTAATTGTCGTGTGCACCGCATTTTATACTGCCTCTTGAGCTCGTCAGTATTTGCATGCGATTTGCATACTTCGCGTCAATTGGCCAGTCATTTGGACTTCAGGAAAGGTTGGAAGGGAAGGAGTTCCCTTAACGGAGAAATATCTCTGTGATGTCTCGTGAAAGCTCGAGAGGGAACTGACTCTATTGTCCTCTTGCATTATCGGCACACATTTTTACTGTTTAACACTGTAAAGCTGCTGACACAATCTGTATTGTATAAAGCAGGGGTCTCCAACCTTTTTTTACACCACGGACCGGTTACGTTTAGAAAATGTTCTCGCGGACCGGCTATATATATATATATATATATATTATCTCGGAATATATATATTAGGCTATTATATAGAATTGTAGTGGTTCAACGCATTATATAATTGTTTGTTTGTTTCTGCTGACACAATCTGTATTGTATAAAGCAGGGGTCTCCAACCTTTTTTTACACCACGGACCGGTTACGTTTAGAAAATGTTCTCGCGGACCGGCTATATATATATATATATATATTATCTCGGAATATATATATTAGGCTATTATATAGTATTGTAGTGGTTCAACGCATTATATAATTGTTTGTTTGTTTGGTCACCGATCTTAGAATTTTTTCGGATAAGCAAGAAAAAAAAAATTTAAAGCACAATGCCGTGAATCGTTTTTGACATAAGCTAATTTCGTGTACATATATGCAACTCAGTATTTCCGCGCTGTCTGAAACACGTCTATATACTTGTACGCGCGTTGATTGTGTGCGAGAACAGTGTGTCAGTATCGAGTTGAGCTCTCTTTCGTTTCTTATTCTTGTGGTTTAAAATTGCTTGAACATGTAAATTGGCAGATTAATTTGCGAATCACGTGCGTGCCGAACAGAATAGGGTCTCATCCCTACGTATC
Organism: Sinocyclocheilus grahami; assembly: GCF_001515645.1. Taxonomy (NCBI): domain Eukaryota; kingdom Metazoa; phylum Chordata; class Actinopteri; order Cypriniformes; family Cyprinidae; genus Sinocyclocheilus; species Sinocyclocheilus grahami. The sequence goes on along the minus strand of NW_015507574.1, from coordinate 30,405 downwards.
ACGGATCAACTGCGAGCCGTTTAACCCTTAATATTTGATAGATCCAAGCAATCTTTCATTTACTTATTTAACATGAAATTCACATTTATCAGAATCAGAATCAGAATTTTTATTGCCAGGTATGTTTACACATACGAGGAATTTGTTTTCATGACAGAAGCTCCACAGTGTAACAGAATGACAGTGACAGAACAAAAACACAGATAATAAAAAATAGAAAAATAGAACAAGTAACTAAGGAATAAAAATATACAAATCGACAATTGTATGTACAGGTATATAACAATAGACAGTTGTATGTACAGGTATATTATGTGCAAATTGAAATGTAGACTGAGTGTGTGTGTTAGATAAATAAGTGTATGAGTGAATAAATAGTGTGTGTTCCACAGTTATTGTCAAGTGTTCATGAGATGGATGGCCTGAGGGAAGAAACTGTTCCTGTGTCTGGTCGTTCTGGTGCTCAGAGCTCTGTAGCGTCGACCAGATGGCAACAGTTCAAAGAGGGAGTGTGCTGGATGTGAGGGGTCCAGAGTGATTCTGCCAGCCCTTTTGCTCACTCTGGACGAGTACAGTTCTTGGAGAGAAGGGAGGGTTGTACCAATGATTCGCTCAGCAGTCCGGACTACCCTCTGAAGTCTTCTGAGGTCAGATTTGGTAGCTGAGCTGAACCAGACAGTTATTGAAGTGCAGAGGACAGATTCAATAATGGCGGAGTAGAACTGTTTCAGCAGCTCCTGTGGAACAATCTGGAAACATGAGAGCTCAGTAAATGCTTTTGTGTTTAATTATTTTGCTCGATCCTCCCGCACAAACACCGTGATGTTCTTCCAGTGTCCGTTCGCCAAGTTCACGTTCTCAATGGACCCCACATGCTGTCCGCTCGCGGTCCAGTACACCAGATCCACGGTGTTGACTTTCCCGTTGAAGATGATCTCACAGACGGATCCGGTGCCGTCTGTCCTCTCCACAGAGACCAGGCTGCCTCTGGTGCGCTTGGCTTGCTTAATGTTGGCAATGAAGATGCAGCCTCTCTCGGGTTCAGGATCTTGTACGCGGGGCTGTTTGAATCAGGTCCCTTCTCTAAACTCACCCCATGATGCTTCTTATGAACATGAGTGAGCTCAAAAAGGTCGAACATGGTGTCATCATCTGGCATTTCTGTGGGTTTGAATGCGAACGTGAGCACGCACGAATATACCAAACAGATGAGAACAAACCAAAGCATAAAGTTTCTCCTCACCTACGTGTCTGCTGCTCGCGGAACTCCACAACAAGAGGCACAAAACGAGTTCTCTCAGAGTCATGATTCCCCCTGAAATCACATCACACATCTGTCTGTACGTGTGAAGAACCTTCTCAAAAGCACAGCGCTGAAAATAAACCCCTGAAAAGAGACGCTCTTATCAAGATGCTTTGCAGAAATTCCCTGGTATCTTTGACTCTGTGTGTGTGTGTGTGTGTGTGTTGGAGATGTTCTGCTCTTCTGTGCACATGAGACTCCAGCGCTATTTAAGTCATTTCATACATTCTTCAGCTGCTCTCTCGACCAATCGGCATTCAGCAGGACGCGCATATTCAACATCAGGAGAAAAAACTGCGCATTCCACAGCAAACTTTATATCAGCACACACACACATGTCAAAATGACGAATGTCACTGTATGGGTCAAAATTATATTTTTTTCTTTTATGCCCAAAATCATTAGGATATTCAGTAAAGACCATGTTCCATTAGATATTTTGTAAATTTCCTACCGTAAATATATCAAAACTTAATTTTTTATTAGTAATATGTATTGCTACGAAATTGCTATGAAGTATTGCGGTGGCCACAAATAGCCATTGTTTGTTTTAATTGTAAGAAACAGAAACATTTTACATTCCTGATTTTGTTATAATGTTAAATAACAAAACAAAAACAATACTATCCAATAGTCAAAAATCATTTACAGGACAGATACCAGCTCTTTCCATCTCTGCCTTTAGGAGATGTATCTCCATCTGCACTTTTTTCTGCTGCAGTTGGGCAAGCAAGGTTTGTTCTTTACCCAGTTCAATTTGTACTTCTGCTCTTTCGGTTTCCCGTTTCAGAAGCAACTCATAGCTGTCACCATCCTGGTTTGTAGCTGAGGAACGTTTGCGTTTTCTTGTAGGAACACCTTGAACTGTCTTCATTACATCCACTGGGGATCTATCTTCCTCCTCAATCACTGTAGTTAAGTCCAGGACAAACATTTCCTCTGCAGGAGAATTTTGCTCACATTCTTCTGAAGTCCTAGTCTCTGAAATTGTGGCCTCTCCATCTGCTTCTATGCCTTCAATGCCATGCAGAGCTTCTGATTTTTCTCCTCCTAAGATATCAAGGACCATATCAGTGAAATCACCCCTCTTATATGGCTTGTTACTTATTTGGGGGTTCTTGGCTTCAGTAAGGTCTTTCGTTGTCTTGGCCCTAAGGTTCTTCCATCGCAACATAACTTGTTTTATGGTCCTCTTTTGGCCAGACCCCATGGCATTGACATGATTTGTTATGTCCTCCCAAATGTTGTGTTTTCCTTTTTTGGTCACTTCTCCACCCTTTGCAGAGCTGAAACCTCCTACTATTGAGGCAAAATTGGCCCGAACACCCTCCAGCAGTGCACAGGTTTTGCCGCAGTGAAATTAGGCCCTTTTGAGTCCATGGTTCCAACTCTTTGGTGTAGCCAACATTGATCTTAAAAGCCTTGAGCATGATTGCTTTGGTCAGCATGATCAGCTCATTGCTGGTTAATGGGTGACACCATTTAAACACATCATGTCTTTGCACCCATTTCTCTTGGCCTACAAAGGCATCCACATGGCGGGTATTGTTCATCTTTACCGTAGAAGACGGTACCATAAAAGGGTGCATGCTGAGCATGCCAAACCACTCGAGCAATACACATCAGAAGAACTGTATGCACGTTTTCGCTTTGGGAGAGATGACATTAAGTACATTGCAGATCTTGTCAGGCCAACACTCCAACACCAAACCCAAAGGAGTCATGCTTTATCCGTGGAGGAACAGTGCTTAATCGCTCTGCGCTTTTACGCATGTGGGACTTTCTACCAAGTAATTGGTGACAATATGGGAGTGAGAAAAGCAACCGTGAGTAATGTGGTGAAGGCTATGTCAGTAGCACTGGGCAGTCTGATCAATTAATTTGTTTCCTTTCCCAAGGATGACAAGACAGCTCAGACTAAGCACAAGTTTTTTTCAAATGGGGAACATGCCTAGCACTATTGGTGCTATTGATTGTACTCATGTGCATATCCAAGCACCTCGTGAAAGGGAGTGGGAGTATGTCAATCGAAAGGGGAGGCACAGCATCAACATCCAACTTGTGGGCAACGCCGACCTCATAATAACCAACTGTGTTTTGAAATGGCCCCTTGTGGCTAATGACCCCTTTTCCAGTTGCAAACACACCTGAGCAGGCACGCTTCAACTCCTCACATGCAAAACAAGATGTGCCATTGAATGCTTAAATGGAGTCCTGAAGAGACGGTTTGCGTGTCTTAACTACTTGCGAGAACAACCCAAGGTGGCATGCAACATAATCCTTGCCTGTATTGTTTTGCATAACATCGCCACCAGGCGTCATGTCCCTCTTGATGACAATTTTGATGGACCTGCGCCTGATGTAGAACCAGAACAGCCGCCAATGTTCTTACCTAATGAAGGACACACTGGACATTCAATTATAGATGCAATTGTGAGAAATTACTTTTAACTAGGCTACTGAATGACAAAGTATATCTGTTGTTGTCATTGCCATTAATATACTGTGGAATTATAGAGCTGTGAGCAACAGTGAAATTTATTTGACAGCTGATAGCTTTGAGATTTTTTTTGTTTTGTTTGTTTTTGTTGTTTACCATATCTCATTAGATGTGACATGCTTCATATATGCTTCAAATATGAAGAAATGTATATATCATCAGTAAACATTGATTTTGTGATCATTCACTTAAAAACAAAAACTCTGATTTTATTTGGTTCGAAAAATCACAACTGAATCCACCCTTCTGATGGGATCAGGATAATCCTGTTTTTTTGGGGGGGATCAAATAGATCCCAAACCGAGTTCAAAGTTTTGAATGTGGCAACTACCACTGGCTCAACCAATGAGGATCCAGCTTCTTCCTCAGGAACAGAGCTGAGATTCAATATAAATACGCTCTCTGGATCAGCCTCAGGAGGAACTGGCAGATTCTCCTCCTCCTCCTCAATCCAAGGCTCGCCATCCCCTACAACACCTTGAATACCATGGAGAGCTTGCGACTTCTCACCTCCAATGATGTCGAGGACCACATCTGTGTAATCTCCCCTCTTAAATGGCTTGTTGCCTGTTTGTGGGTTTTTGGCTTAAGCATGGTCCTTTGTTGCCCTGGCCTTAAGGTTCTTCCACCGCAATTTGATTTGGTCTGTGGTCCTCCTCTGGCCAGACCCTATGGCATTCACATTTTCTGTGATTAAAATCCAAACATAATTTTTCTTAAACTAAAGGTTTGATCCGGATCAAAACCAAGATTGGATTACGTGATCTAATCCGATTATGTAATCCGATTTTTCTTTTGAAAAACACATTTCCAAGATTTCAACCAATCCGTTATCCAAATGATTTGAAGTTTGCTTTACTCCACTGATCCACTGGTCATCACTGTCTTGAACTAAAAAAGCAGCCCCAGTTATTTGACATTCTGGATCTTTTGAGCCACCTGTATACACTTGAATATGCCAGGGGTATTGGACTCTGGTATATATTGAAAATGCAATGCCAAGTCAACTTCTCTTTCTGTTTTTTTAACTGAGAACCTTGCAGGCAGTCAGCCATTAAATACAGCCATCAATATTTCAAAATAAAAGTCCCAAACCAAATAACAAAAAATTAATTCACAAATAATAAATGTAACTTACTTTCTTCATAACAAAAATAATCTTAGAAAAAAGTAAACAACTTATAAACATAGTATATACAATATAATAAACACTTACTCACCCAAAAACAATATTAATCCAGAAATCTTAATATCTTTAGATGCTCATTAAGCATTTGATAGAACTGAATATGTTCAAGTTTATGTACTCGCAACACTTGGAAGGTTTGGCTTTGGCCCCGTATTCTGTTCTTGGATCAACATTCTATATACTAGGCTTCAAGCATCCATTCAAACAGATAATATAATTTCTAAGTGCTTTCCACTTTCTAGGGGGACAAGACAGGGTTGCCCTCTGTCCCCCCTGCTTTTCGATATTGCCATCGAACCTCTCGCAATCTTGTTAAGGAATACAGATGGCTTGCCCGGAATACTAAGGCAGGGACACGAGCATAAGCTTCTGCTTTATGCGAACGATCTCTTCCTCTTCCTGTCTAATCCAGATTCTTCTATACCGAAAGCCCTTACAATTATTTCAGATTTTGGAAATGTTTCGGGATACAAAATTTAGCAAAGAGTCTTCCTTTCCCTATTAATCAAAGAGCACAGCAAATGTCTTTCCAATACTTCCAATTCTCAGTAAGCTTTGATAAATTTCTCTATCTAGATGTGAGTGTAACACGCAGATATAAGGATCTGTTCAATAGTAATTTTAAAACAGCACTGGACAAAGCCAATCAAGACATGGTGCAGTATCAATCCTTCCTTTATCTTTGGCTGGGAAGATCAACTCCATTACAATTACAATATTACCAAGATTCTTGTTCTTATTTCAGACTGTGCCTGTTTTTATTCCTAAATCATTTTTCAAATATCTGAAATGAATAATGGTATGTCCATGTTTCTTTGGGATAAAAAAAATCCTTGCATAAGAAAATAATATCTGGAAAGAAAGAAGGAAGAGGGTGGATTGGCAATGCCAATTTTTTTATATTACTACTGGGCAGCCAACCTACACAAACTGATATTTTGGCTTTCTGATTTATCGAGTGATGAAGCTACAATCTGGTTACTGATGGAACAGAACATGTGTAATCCAGTATCTCTACGTTCACTGCTCTGTGCTCCAATCCCAGTGAGCAAACACTATTCTACGAATAACCCAGTTGTCTGTGGATCACTCAGAATATGGTCACAGTTCAGACTTTACTTTAATAGTAAACAAGTGTTGCCTTCTGCCTCTATTCTATTGAATCCTTTGTTTCCTCCTCCTCTTATAGATTCAGCATTTCAATGGTGGTCTAGAAATGGAATTAGTTGTGTTAAGGACCTTTTTAAAGGCGGCATATTTATTTCCTTCCAACAGCTAAGAACGTATTTTGAGATCCCTCAGTCAAATTTTTTAGGTACTTACAGGTCTGTAGCTTCATTAAAAAACATTTATCTCCTTCCTTGAACCAACCTGAAGGGGGCTGGGTAGATGAGATGTTAAATATGGACCATTTTCGAAGGGGTATGTTGCCTATTCTATATGAGGTTATTCAAAGAACCGCCTCCCCATCTGTAGACAATATAAAGAGGCAATGAGAGGATGAACTGGGAATAGAAATATCAGATACAGCCTGGCAGTGGACAATAGAATTGGTAAACTCATCTTCTGTATGTATTAGACATGGACTTCTACAATTCAAAGTGCTTCATAGGCTCCATCTGTCTAGGAGCAAGCTGACTAAGATGTATCCGGGGTCAGATTCAGATTACCACTGAGCTTTCTGGACTGGTTTCTAGTGTTTAGCTCTGGATGAATCATGAGGATCAAACAGTGAACACAAAACACCAATTCTGCTTCTTTACTGAGATCTCACACATTAATGCTGAATGTGTCAACTGTTAGATGAAAAACACAAGGCAGGATGAACACATTGCTATTGTGCACATACACAGAAACTGTAAAGCATGGACCCTTTATATTTCTGCTATTGCATGCTCATTTTGTAAATGTAAGCTATTGATTTAAATTATTGTCAAGTGCAAACTGGGTGCTTAATGCAAATTTAATTGGCCATATTTACAAAATCAGGCGATTATGTTCACCCATCTATGTAAATGTGTCTTTAGAGACAAATTAACAATGTTAATCACTGTCTGTCACGTCAGTTTGATTGTGTATATTTGCAAAGACACTGATGAATGCACCAGAAAACAATATTGAGCTTTTGGTTTTATTTCTCATCAAACAAAAATCATAAGGAATTCAAATTTATTTATTTATTTTTTAAATATAGCGCCTTTCAAGAACCCAATATAAAATAATAGAAGGAATTGGCAAACAAAATACGCCAGACAATCAGACAATCAGACAACCAAGTGTCAACAACAAATTACTACAGATAATTAACAACAAGGGGTCATGAAATCATATGATGAACATCAGTTATGTTAAGAAGGTGGTCACGTGCGTGTCATACAGACAGGAATCTGGAAATTGAGGAGCAGAGATGTAAATAGATAGTTAAAAACGCCTATCCCGGTGTTAAAACACCCTCTTTTTTGCTCTACTTGAGCTCGACGGCTGCAGTCCTGGATTCAGTGAGAGCTGAGTAACAAATCACTTTCAGGAGGAACCCTGAACACAGAGTCATCAAAGCTTTCGGACGCAGCTGCAGCGATCTTCTGAGGAGAGGTGAGCAGTTCACGGTATTTCTCTTATTTAAACAACTGTAAAACACACTTTACACTGTATGTTTGCAACAATAAACGAGGACGTTTCTGTCTTGTTTTCATCGAGTAAGCTGTTTGTGTGTTTTCTGACTTAGATATTTAGAGCAGCAGGCAGTTAGTAGGTCTATGTGAGGAAAACATCTGAAGTAAGAACTGAGCGATTTTATGTTTTTGTATGTTCGTGTAAATGATTGTTTCGATGTTTGCAGTAATGTTGGTCTCGTGATCTATGAGGGGAATGAATGCGAACCAATTTAAAGTAGTGCTGTTGCGATTTTATTTATACCGTTATTATTCTTTTGAGTTTTCTTTGGCAGATCAAATCTGTTCGCAAGATAAGTTAGTTTTAAATTCTATATTCCTGCAGATTATCGCGTTGTTTAAGGGACCATCTGCAAATTCCAGTGAAAAACCATAAACAATGCCAATGCCCAAACAATTTACAAGGTTGTAGTAAATGCAAACTGATTTACTGAATGTGAGCTGCAACAATTGGAAAGTTAGATAGTTAGTGTACTTGTATAAAGACGGGTAAAGAGTTTTGAGGTTAAGAGTTGAGTATGGCACGACAACTCACTGATTCAAATGAACCGTTTAGTGCGAGTCTCCAGTGAACTGAATTCACAAGTAAGAACCGGGAGATCTTGTGATCTGCGCGGGACCGATAGAGCCGCAGGATCAGCACGACTACTGCGTCGCCAAGTAAGAACCGGGAGATCTTGCAGATTGTTGCCATAGTGAGTTCAACAGGTGAAGTAGAAGATTCTGACGTAATTGTCGCGTGCACCGCATTTTATACTGCCGCTCGAGCTCGTCAGTATTTGCATGCGGTTTGCATACTTCGCGTCTGATTCTACTAAAAGTAAGTAAATAATGTCGAATTTTAGGATTAATTATTGTAACTGAAAATCATATTTAGGTCAAAACTGTCAGTTGTTTGTGAACTAAATCTGCTGTAAAGGGTGATATATTTAAGCCCACTGAAATGCTTGAATGCAGACACATTAACATCAGTGTCAGATAATAAAAAAGCAAAAAAAACCCCGAAACATTAAAATATGCACGTTCATATTCCCCGCTGCCATAACATTAACAGTTTTATTAAAATGCGACGCATTTAGCCCTATGTGACATCTGTTTTTATATTGTTTATCAACAGTATACATATTGTTTGGATTAACCATATAAAATATTGATTTTAATATTGTTAGCTGATGCTAACTGTCTAGCTAACAAGCTTGCTAGTGCTAAGTTGAGGTAATTTTTAGATATGAAGTCCAAATATTTTTATTAAACCACCTAGGTTGACCGTGATTTCACCAATTAACCAATCAGAATTGAGAACTTTTCAGGAAATATCTGTTTTAGGCTTACAAACACTTTTTTTTTTCTTACTGGTGAAAATTAGATGGTCAGATCTGTTTTCTCTCAGGTACTTCTCAGTGAGCATTACTACATCACTCTCGTCAACGTACTCCATATCAACAACAAAAATATATCTTGACTCCATATAGTGGTATTTTGGGAAAAAAAATGGTATTTTGAGTAGGATTATAGAAAATATGTGCTAATATTAAATTAAGTAGCCTATATAAAATTGCAAAATAAATCTATCAGTACTTTTTAACTTAAGTACATAAATTGAGTACTTTTGTACTTTCACTCGAGTAAAACTGAAAAAGGAGTACTTTTACTGGAGTAATATTTTATTATACGTATCTGTACTTGATTTGTGTACTTCGTCCGCCACTGATTCTTATTACTAGGAACCTTCTACAAGTGTGTATGTTAATAGGCTATTACTTGGGCAATTTCGATGTTTAAAAGCAAATTTGAACTGTGAGACATCTTAGGCATCATGTGGCGTTATAACGAGTCAAAGCATTCTCAGGTGTAAATATACAGCTATAATGCACCTTGTAGTCATGGGCTGGTATGAGATTGTGACGGTATGATAACCTCAAACTAAAATATCAGAGTTTCATGGTATCACGCTATTGCAGGTACAGCTCTAAAATGTGTTATTTTTAAATTTCTTGGTAAAAAAGAAAAACATATTTTGCTCAGTAGTATTTGTTCATTTTTTCTTTGGTTTGTTTCCTAAAATATCTGCTGAATTGTGGGCTTTTTGCAGCTTTTGATGTGGATGGTTGATTTGCTGCTGCCCTAAAAAGAAGAAAAATAAAGACCGACATGTTAATTTAACCTAAATCTGTGTATAATAGTGAAATTATACTACATAAACATCAGGGACTCTATGAATGTGCGTTCTGCTCGTGTACCACTCAGTGAAAAAAGTCTGCTCAAATAACGAGCCGACTGGAAATGTCTATGTAGTATACTTGCTCCTGTTTGCTTTAGCGCTGCTGTGCTGACATGATTAACGTAACGCTGGTAAAATGCTGCTGCTCTCGTTCACTGATCTGCTCCCTGCTATGATAAATTGAAAAATCTTACAAAATTACTTTATAATATTTAATTAAAATAATATTTATTACAAGGCATTTTCGGTTTCGGTTTTCAGCAAAATGCATCAATTTCCGGTTTCGGTGCATCCCTAACAATGATTTACAAAGAGACAACACTTTTTATTTATAAGGCTCTGATCTCTTCAAAGATAGAATTTGGAGGAAATCTGCTTCACTTTTGTAAATGTGTAAATTAGTATTAAAAATAATAAGTTAACTGATGTATTGTTGATTTTGGCTAATCTGCTTTTCCACACAGGAATTCATGTTCAGTGAAGCTCCTCCCACAATAATCACACATTCAACAGTTCACCAATAAATGCAGGAATATTTATCAGTTTACAAGAGAAGACGAGCATCACATCCCAACTGCGTTTTGTGTGAACCCTTGGTATTTCTAACTGACTCGATCCTAATGACCTGAGTGGTCTGTATTTAGGTCGGTTAAGGGAAATAACTTTCTTAGTGTACAATTCTACAAAAGATTGTGGCATAAATCTGCATGATTAAGTGACTCCAGGTATGAGCAAACGATGAACAATGTCACGTACAAGTAAGGTTTTATTAGCTACATAAACACTTAAACTAGTCCAACATACTACATAAACACTTAAACTAGTCCAACATACTACATAAACACTTAAACTAGTCCAACATACTACATAAACACTTAAACTAGTCCAACATACTACATAAACACTTAAACTAGTCCAACATACTACATAAACACTTAAACTAGTCCAACATACTACATAAACACTTAAACTGGTCTAACATACGCATACAGTTGGTATAGGAAAGGGTTAAAGCTTAACCCTTTTAAAGAGAAGAGAAAATAAGAACATTAAGTTATTGAAACATTTGCATATTCAGCAGATCTACACCTGAGGGATACGTCAGATTCTTAGTTCAAACACACCTTTGTAAAAAGGTGTAACTGATACTTAATATATCAATTAGTAAGACTAAGTTTGATACTTGCAAGTCTCGTCTGTCTGAAAATAGATTCCTGATGCAATCTTAAGGCCCAAGATCTTGCTGAAGTTGGTTGATGAGAAAGAACCAGTTTGCGTCAGAGTAACTTGATGAATGGAAAAGACAAGGCCGAAGCCTGGCACGAGCTTAGGGTTTTCGGGTGCGTTTTTCTCACATCCTCTCAGAATTAAAACAAACCACTGACTCCGGGCGGGTCACATGAAGTACAGTCTTTAAAGCCTGCAAAGATTCACGCCTCTCAAGATGGGCTTGTCCAATGAG
>NW_015507574.1:15348-15618 GCF_001515645.1 Sinocyclocheilus grahami | reverse complement strand
GAAAGGACAAGGCCGAAGCCTGGCACGAGCTTAGGGTTTTCGGGTGCGTTTTTCTCACATCCTCTCAGAATTAAAACAAACCACTGACTCCGGGCGGGTCACATGAAGTACAGTCTTTAAAGCCTGCAAAGATTCACGCCTCTCAAGATGGGCTTGTCCAATGAGAAAGTCCGGAATCCCAAGTGGGAGTTTTGAGATACTGGGGCGTTTTTATGGCCCTTTGTTTGAAAGCATGGTAATTTGCATATGAAACTTGAATCAATATTACTA
>NW_015507574.1:14385-15337 GCF_001515645.1 Sinocyclocheilus grahami | reverse complement strand
ATATATTGCCTATGTACCAACATATAATATACACGCTCAATTAGATCATCCGAATACGAATTCATAGATACTAAACATGGTAGGGTTATATATATATATATATATATGTAAGCTGACAGGAGTGAGTGTTTCGATCATAAGCATGCATAACAGTATACAATCTCACAGACAAAATACACGATGACAATATTATACACAATGACCTGAAGGATCATGTGTGTTCATTCAAAGGCAAAGAAAAGTCCTTCCCTTGTGGATTTTCCTTATGGGCAAGGAAGCGATTTTCTAAACCTAAATTCCAGGAGGTCGTAAATGTATCTGGTGTCAGAGTTGCCATGGTAACCAGGGGGGGGCCTGGTGGCAGACATCCTGGCATCCAGTTTATTGGGTGAGGGGACTGTGACGATTTGTTAATCTAATGAAGAACTGATTTGTTAAATCAAATGAAAAATTGTGTTTGATTGGTCCAGATGCTACAATAAATAAAAAAAATATTTGTGTTTGGGACGCTGTGAGCTTGGAGACTGTAGTGTACACTGTAAGTTTGAAAACGTTTAGCTTGAATGTTTAATATGAATAAACAGTGCTCATAAACGGCTGCGGAGGTAGTATTCTCAAGTGAAGCGAGTTGAGGCTTGGACCCGGAAACAGTGCTTCTTGTGTCACCACTTAACAAGCGGATACATGAAGATCTGAATGGCAATGAAAATAACCTCATTGCCATTAAAGTGAAATTAGTGAACCTAATCATAAGCTTTTTTTTTTTTAAATGCTCATAAAAATTAATTTAATTAGACAGACTTCGTTAACATTTCGTATTACTGAACTGCAGTTATATTGTATCTGTACATCATTATACTGCAAATCTCCAGTTGTACTTCATTGTCCTGCAGTTTTACTGCTGTTGAACTTTAATGAACTGCAGTTATATACTTCATTATACTGCAAATCT
>NW_015507574.1:9396-14374 GCF_001515645.1 Sinocyclocheilus grahami | reverse complement strand
TATTTTTTTCCCCCTTTCGCCGCTTCACCCTCCCCCCCAGCGGGGGGGGGGGGTGCTAAAACATTATTTGCACTAATTATTTGTTCCATTTTTATTTAAATTATTTCACACTTTTTAATGCCATACATTATGTATGACGGATAGGATAATTTATTATGCCTATATATTATTAATATTTATAAGTGATAAATCAATTAATATAACATTAATTGTAATATGTATTTATCTGTCTAATAATACAAATACAATAGTTACTCATCTACCAAGCTCTGAAAAGCTAAGGAAATAAAATGCTTCTCTGAAAACTGTGCAGTTCGACTGTACATTTATATCTGAGTTTGCTTTCAACTGTTTTCTTTCTACTTAAATTTACATTACATTTATTTTCTGTTGTCTATTACTATAAAAACTAACTCAGTAACTCAGTGATGTATTTTTGATTTTGGCAGATAAGCTCCTCCCACATGTTCACTGGTAGTGAAGCTCCGCCCACTGCAACACATCATCAGTGAAGCTCCTCGCACAGTAATTCACCAATAAATGCTGGAATATCTCCATCGGTTCACAAGTGAAGAGGAGCATCAAATCATCAGGAAGAGCTGAAATCTGTAAAGATTGAGTTTATTAAAGAGGACAGAGAGATGATGAAAGGATTGAATTTATTTCCTTATGAAATTAACTCTTCATGAAACCAATACTCAGGAACTCACACAAAACAGACACCATGCAATAAAACAATAAAACTTATCTGGAGAAGAAATTTTCAAAGAGAGCAAACAACGGCATTTCTGAAATAAATGAACTTTTCCACGACATTCTAATTCATTGAAATGCACCTGTGTATATATATATACACACACACTGTATATATATGCACCTGTGTATATATATATATACACACACACACTGTATATATGTTTACATAACATCAGAGTTAATTTTGTCTCTTTCACAATTAACTGAAAATAAACCATTTTTACTTTTATTTCGATTTAAAGAAAAGAAGAGCCAAGAAATATTTCACCTGCTCTCAGTGTGGAAAGTGTTTGTCAAGCAAACAACATTGTGATGCTCACATGAGAATTCATACTGGAGAGAAACCATTCGGTTGTGATCAGTGCGGGAAGAGTTTCACTCAATCATCAAGCCTTAAGATTCACATGAACATCCACACTGGAGAGAAACGGTACACATGTGTTCAGTGCAGCACAATATTTTTGAGGGCTTCATACCTGAAGAAACACCTGAGAGTTCATACAAAGGAGAAGCCACATTCATGTCATTTGTGTGGAAAGAGTTTTTCATGTTTACAATATTTGAAAGTACATCAGAAAATACATGCTGCTGTGAGAGAGTACATGTGCTTTGAGTGTGAAAAGACTTTTTTTCAGCAAACTGTTTAAAACTGCACGAGAGAATTCACTCTGGAGAAAAACCTTATAAGTGTTCACACTGTGTCAAGAGATTCAGTCAGTCAACACATCTGAAAACACATGAGAGGATCCACACTGGAGAGAAACCGTACAAGTGTTCACACGGTGTCAAGAGATTCAGTCGGTCATCACATCTGAAAAGACACGAGAGGATCCACACTGGAGAGAAACCGTATCACTGCACTGCATGTGGGAAGCGTTTCAGTCATTCATCTTCTCTACACTGTAAAAAATAAGTGTAATTTTAACTCTAAAATTGTAAAAACGCTACGGAAAAAAAATGTTAATAGATTAACAGTAAGTTCCCGTATTAAATACAGGGGGAGAAAAAAAACAGTAAAATGTCTAACCAGACATTTCATGTAATTTTACAGTAAAATGCTGTTCATTTTACAGTTTTTAGAAGTAAAAATAACAAATCAATGTATAATTTACAGTCAAAAACTGTAAACTGATATTCCCAGAATTCCCTGCATGACACCCCACATTTGAAAGTATTTTGTTTAAATAATCATGTTTTTTTAAGTTTTTGTTATTAGTTATGTATATTTGGGCTTTGTTACATCTTCTGTTGTTTAATGAAAGTTGAATGCATTATTTAAGTATGTGATACTACGATGGTGCTTTGTGTTTGCATGAATGACTCTGTGCACCTTCTCTCTCTCTCTATATATATATATATATTAGCAGTGTCGGGAGTAACGCATTACAAAAGTAATATTACAGTATGTTGTGTGGGTACAAACACTCACTATAAGGTCCTCCAGTCAGTCAATAAATATACCCTTTTTATTTATACAACTTCTGTAAAACTCTTTACCAACCCCATCTCACAGGGTAGGAAAACATGATGCACCAATCACTGCCAGTACTCACTCAACCCCAAAATACAAAACTCCAATCAATTCAAAACAAATAAAATAAACTCAAAAAAACAAGACAAATTAAATCAAAACCATGGCAATCTGTCCCAAAAATACACAAAATACAAACATTAACAAAGTCAAATCACAAAGCACGCGTAAATCAATTCCTTTTCAATAATCGTTCCAAAATCACTTCAAATACACTTCATATCTGTTAGCACAGCAATATTAAATTCTGACCACTCTGGTCATCGAGGTTATCATGGGAGTGCATCGTCTACAAATATACACATGTAAACCCATACACAATTTTCCGGACAAAGGTAAATCACATAAAACACATCTAAATCATTCATAAATAACTTCAAATACAATGCATACCTGTTAACACAGCAATATTCAATTCTGCCGCTCTGGTCGCTGGTTCTCAGGGCGCACACCAAATCCTATCACAATTTATGTGGCGTTCTCACCGCATTTCATTGTTCTGTGCATCACTTAATTTGTTCCGTGTGTGTAATTGTCTAAATAGCCCATAGTTCCTCCCCCCACCCCACTTAACCAGAGCGCTCAATACTACAAGTAGTACGTTTTCCTGTAAAGCAGTAATATAACGCATTACTAATAAAATTTGGGTAATATTAGTACTCGTTACAATCTCAGTAACGCAAGTTACAACAACATATTACTAACACCGCAAAACAGCACCAGAGAAAAAATTCCGCGGGTTAAATAGTTAGTCTATCTTCTGTTGCTGGAAATAGATGGTTGAGATGACTGCAGAGACGGATTCTACATTTGTGAGATGGACTCCTGTTATTTTCAGTCTATCGGAGAAAAGGATAAGAATGCTTAGCAATATGTGCGACACCAAACTCTCAACATGGAGAAATAGCACGAGTAAAACCTGGAAACACTGGACTGGTGCCACTAACAGTAAGCTATCGGAGAGAGCTGCGGGGTCGGAGAAGAGGAAAAGGCGGCGGACGAGCGTTTAACTAAAAATAACAAAATTTGTTTTTATTAAATCATAGTCTATATGTAAAATGATGTGATAACTTCCCCGCGCTGAGATGCGTCATATCATGTGTCGACGATAGCCAGAGGTTTTGTCAAAACAAAGCATCAAAAATTGGCAATATTACGAGGATTTAGCATTTCCCTGCAGTCATCGATGAAAATTAAGAGCAGCTTTATTTCGTGCACAGATTTTCAAAAACAACCTGTTTAACGCAAAATACGTTTCTTCTCATGTTTTTCACTATAGGCTACGGGCCACAAGAGAAATATTAAGGGAGTAATTTAAGACAGATATATACCATCATCAGCCTATATTGAAGTAATGTTGTCTCAGAGAATATGCGCCGTTAATGCAGCGTTAGAAAGCTCCGTCAGTTTTTTTTACTTTCACTTTCTCTCTAGACTAGTGAATTTACTGATGTTCACCGGGTAACTCTTGCGCACAGTTTGCGCGTTGCTTGACCCCACCCCCATAATATCAATCGTTTATAGGCCACATATTAGGTACTTTTTTTAATGTTTATTTTTCAATGTCAATGAAAGTGACACCAAAAATAAGGGAACATCATTAGGAAAAATTGCCCTAAAAATTGGCCCTAGCGCAGCCACTGATTAAGCCTAATTCGTTTTGACTTGTTTAGCAACTTATATTTTTCATTCTTGTTTTCTTCTGAAACCGTTCAAAATTGCACATGTTTCTGTGTTGTTGTTGCTCAGCAATGGCATGGACATGATGTTGTCTGGGGGTGTGGCAAAAGGAGAGTGGGACGGTGGGCGGGGCTCGGGGGGGGGTGACTGAAGGCAGTGACTGTGTAGTTCTGACGTCAACTTTTTATGGAAGTCACAACGGTTCACGAAAAAATCACAGCTACTTTATACAGGCTGTGTGCAGTTTACTGTGGACTGACTGTTTTGAAACTTATATGGTAGTTAATTAGCCCCTAGGCCTCAGTTATCATGAAAAAAGCCAGGAAATTTCAGTTTTGACAACATGGGACCTTTACTAGACTTTTCACCCATTTCCTCCCTCACTGATGATGATGTGATTGCCAAAATCAAAAATATATACGTTTTTAATTTATCTGTTATTGGATCCAGATGTCAAATTTGTGTCTGCAGTCTGCATCAAATTAAATTTAAAAACAGTGTCTGCATCAAACTAAATTCACAAAAGTGGTTTTACACAGAAAATCAATTAAATGTACAGGTCAGTTATTCTGTTGATCTGAAGATATCAGCATAATAAATGAGGTGAAAACAGGGACTATTGACATGAAAGAAAGAGTGTTTTCAGCAGCTCTGTTAATATTGATGAGTCTCAGACGATCAACACATTCAGATCATCAGCAGATCATCTCACTTTATTCTGAGTGTTTGCTGTTAGAAACTGATTATATAAGATACAAGCCTATAAAACATGCTCTACTGAAAGATAATACTGTTATTTCTCACAATAGCCGATCAAACATCAATAATAACACAACAATACATCAACAATAACACAAACACTAATGACACTCATCTTCATCAAACTACAGCAGTCCATATGAATCTAAATATAGTCTGCTTTTATGATAACTACATTCATTTCAATAATGCACTTAGATCAAAGAAGACAAACATCATAAACCTTTTCAAATCAAGCGGCACAAGGAATAT
>NW_015507574.1:4842-9066 GCF_001515645.1 Sinocyclocheilus grahami | reverse complement strand
AATAACACAACAATACATCAACAATAACACAAACACTAATGACACTCACCTTCATCAAACTACAGCAGTCCATATGAATCTAAATATAGTCTGCTTTTATGATAACTACATTCATTTCAATAATGAACTTAGATCAAAGAAGACAAACATCATAAACCTTTTCAAATAAAGCGGCACAAGGAATATGTATTGCTTCCATTGTCAAACATTTACTCATATTTATCTATATTAACATAGATTTAAAATGCCTCACGTGGCTCATTATAGGTAAAGTATTTAGCAGTTTCTGTTCCAGTATATTTTAACAATGTAAAGAAACAAATTAGTCTTTATTAATAGTGCTGATGGTTATAAAGCTTCAAGCAGATTTAGATTTGCTGTCATAGGAAACAATCTTCAGAGCTCTGCAATATCGTTTATAAATACCATAAATCCCCCCAAAACTGCACTTTTTTTTCTTTTAGAAGTTGGACAGAAAAATGATTTAGTTTGCTTTCGTTACGTGTTTCTTCTGAGCTGATATTCGTTGACTTGTTGTCTGTATTTTTAGTAGTAAAAGTATGAAGTGTGTTTATTTGGTTAGCTACAAAAGTATAATAGTATTTGTCTTTAGTTTGTTTTGGTGGATTCTGGGAGGCGTAGCTGATCAATAGTTACACATTATACTGTTCTTTGTTCTGTAATCTCTCATGAGACTTTACTTTAATTAAAAAGGCTCATTTAGTAAATGTAAGCTATTAATTTAAATGACAGACAAACGCAAACTGGGTGCTTAATGCAAATGTACTGGAGAAAAACACATAGCTTCCCTGTTTTATTTATTTATTTAGATCTGGTCATAAGTTCTCGTGATCTAGACATAACAAAACAGCTGGAAACTTCAAAAAGTAAAAAGAAAATAATCTCACATGTCTATAGGGCTTTCGTGCTGTTCTGATGAGTTAAAGGGGTCATATGATGCGATTTCAATGGGAATTAAAGGAACTGAAGAAGTAGATAAATTAGCTAAGTAAGCAGTAGATGATGAAATAGTAGAGCTATCACATAGTGTAAGAAAAATAAAATCAGTAATAAAGGAGAAAGTGATTAAAAAGTGGCAACAGTATTTGGATAATGAGACTAAAAGGAGACATTTATATGCAATACAAAAGAAGGTGGGAGAAATAGGAGAGAGGAAAGTATAACTACAAGACTAAGAATGGGGCATACAGGTTTGATTTAATATCTGAACATCCAGCGGGATTGTGTGAGAAATGTGGACGGAGTGAAACTGTAGAACATGTGATTATTAATTGTAAGGGTTATGATGAAGAAAGAGAAGAAGTATGGAAGAATGAAGGACAAGAGTTAACATTAAAGGATATATTAGACTCAGATAGAGCAAATAGTACGGTGAATGTGTTGTTTCAGTTTCTGAATAATACAGGTTTAATGAAGTATATATCGAGAGGTGGAAGATGCTGATATAGTGTGGGTAGAAGGGAAAGTATATCTGAAGGTTAAATGAGGATACAGTGGGATATTGGGATTTAAAGGGAATCGGGGTGGAAACAGGAGGAGCTGGGGGGGGAGGGGGTTACAAATGTTAAGAGATAGAGGAAATGTTTCTGATCCAAGCTACCTGATGGTGGCAGTAATGCACTGTTCAGTGCGGTTGCCAGTAAAAGAAAAGAAGAAGAAGAAGATTCCCTGAGAGCTGAGAAATAAAAGTGGATGCCAGTGTGTGTGTAAAAGTAGCTTTCTGGCCAGCTTTGATGTAGAGGCTCATTTCTCGGGAGAAGTTAGTATTATATTAGTACTGAAGTGTTCGCTGATCAGCAGAGTTCTGTTGCTGGAGATCATTAAAGCGTTATGTTGTCTCAGGAGTCTGTCTGAAGTCACTTTCGGAGGAACCGTGAACAAACGCTGCTGTAAAGTCATTGTCTGATAAAGGAGCGAGTCATAAAGCAGCTGCAGCGTCGAGTCTGAGGAGAGGTGAGCAATATTTCACAAAGAAACACAAACATCAGACACATTCTCCAGGTTTGGAGTGATACTGTGCTGCTACTGAATGTCTCGTGATCAGTGAGTGTAGCGCCAGCATTTATTGGATACACTATTGGATATATTTTGAGAGAAAGGTCTTCTTAATGAATCTCAGTTTCGTTTAAGATAATTGCAGCAAGTTTTCCAAGAACTTTTACAGTAATGTAAAAGTATGGTATGTGGGGTAAAAAGCTCCCCTGATGTTAGGTCTAAAGGCACAATAATTAACATGATAATTAATAGATGGTAAATATCATTTTGTTGGGTGGCAATCTTAGAGATAATCACCATGTTTATAATGAAACCACCATATTTAAAAACACGATGATAGTCAGATCATATAATAAAATCTCATTAGTTGTTACTACTGTAAATCCATATACAATTATTAAAGTGTTTCCTTCAGTCCTTTCAGAATCGTTACTTTTTAAAATGATTTTGTTTCTGTATTGCAAAATATATTTTTATATGAACATATTTTAATGACAGTATATTTACAAAATAGGGTTAGGGTTATCAAAATAAACAGAAAAACCTTGCTAAAGTATTAACTGAGACATTATTAAAGAAACATTATTTTAGCTGAAGTATTTGTATCAGTACTGTGTGTGGCGTAAAAGGCCCCCCTTGCTACCATCATTTATAAGTTCATAAATAAAAAATGGTTTATCTGAAATGCATTAGAACGTAGAACTGGACACATATCGCAGTTTATTTGTTTTAATTGTCCTCTGTATGTTGAAACACATAAAGTCTTTAACAGCGGCGAGCTAGCGCTCAGGCCAGCTAGGGACCGTCTACAAAGTACATGTGGAAACAGCGAACATTAAAATGTTCTCACAAGGACCTGGAATCAGCCTACTGCATAACCACTGGATTATGGAATGATTATGATATGAATATATTTATTAGTAATATAAAAATAACCACTATCATATTTCTTGTTTAAATTCAAGTGAGCATTATAAGTGTTTGTCGTTATGTTTTTCAAAGACCTTGGTGCACAAATTGCTCTTGTTTTTGTCAATTGTAAAAAAACATTCCGGTGGGAAACACTAATCGTTTTATCCTTCCACATGTACTTTGTAGACGGTCCCTAGCTGGCCTGAGTGCTAGCTCGCAGCTGCTAGAGACTTTATGCGTTTCAACCAGGGCCATACTCACCACTGAGGTCCCATGTGTATTTTTCCAATAACAGAAGTTGTACAATAATTACCTTATATTATATAATACCTGCTTTGGTGCTGCAAGGATAAAAAGCCAAGATAACAGATCTTCTCATCTGAGATGCCTCAGCGGTAGGGGTGTGCGATATAGGCTATCGTCTGCGATAATATCGTAATTGTTGTTTTAACGATGTGCGATTTGACATTATCGAGTAAACACCCCTACAGAGCGCACACATACATTACGTGAAGTCTAGATTAGTGCGCGTGCGCATTTAGAGTGTGTTCTTTCACTGCATGATTCAGTCTATTAAAATGCATTTAGAATGATCACAAATTCAAGATATGGGGGCAGAAAATGTATTTATTTTATACCACTTCATATAGTTAATCAATTTCACACGAAGAGGGATGTTTTTCAATGATTACAAATGTGATATTGATTTTTTACAACAGCTCAATAAGCAAGAAGTTAATTAAGAGACTTGCGTTTTAGATGCCATATTGCCTGTTTTTGCTCTATTTCGCCAATTCATCCAAACACAGCCACAACACTGTTTTGCATCTCTGAGCAACATGACGGTGTTTCGCTCCTGAATGAATCAACCGTTTAAATCAGGGATGGGCAACTTTGAAGGGTAAATAGCTGTAGATAGTTAAAGGTGGGGTAAGAGATTTCTGGAAGCCAATGTTGACATTTGAAATCACCAAAACAAACAAGTCAAGTCAAGTCTGCTTTATTGTCAATTCTTCCACATGTACAGCACATACACACAGAGAATTGAAATTGCGTTACTCTCAGACCCTTGGTGCATACAGATAACATAAATAAAGGGAGATACAGATTAAATACAAAATACAACTATACAAATATACAAATAAGGTAAAATGTAAAAAATATATATTTATAAAGCACAAGGCATATGGCAGAGAGAGTGCAAACCAGTAAAGTAAACAACAGTGCAGATATAATGATTGTAGTGCAAAAAAATTATTTGGAGTGTAAAAGAGCTTATTCAGACTGATTAAAGTG
>NW_015507574.1:0-1905 GCF_001515645.1 Sinocyclocheilus grahami | reverse complement strand
GAGCAGTGTTTGCAGACCACAACAGCATCGCGGCACCACGCATCATTGATGTAAACACAAAGCCCTCCGCCGCGGGTCTTACCTCCCTCGACGCGAGCTCTGTCCGCTCGATAGCATGTCAGCTGATCGAGATGAATAGCGCAGTCCGGAACGCTGTTGTTGAGCCATGTTTCCGTGAACACAAAAACACAACAGTCTCTTACAGTCCTCTGAGTTGAGCGTAGTAGTCGGATGTAGTCCAGTTTATTGTCCAAAGAGCGTACGTTAGCCAGTACGATGGTGGGGATAGCCGGCTTGTGTGGGTTAGCCGCTAGCCTAGCCCGGATACCTCCGCGCTTACCCCTCTTCTGCTTCCTCTCACGCCGCTTGTGGCGCCTCCGCTGTGGGCGAGATGCAGTAGTGGGGGTCGGTGATGGTGTGGGCCTCCGGAGCAGACCGAGATCCCGCAGCTCTTCGGTGTGCACAGAGTTTAACTCTAAAAATGTGGTTCTGCCGACATCGAGCAGAAACTCACGACTATATGCGCGCTTAGAAACAAATAGACGCGACGAATACGTACAAAAACACCGCGACTCACAAGACAAAAAACACAAAAACACCTTTCTGTCGGAAGAGAGAAGCCGCAGCGTGTGAACGCGCCGCCATCTTTTCCATTTTTTTTTGGAACACGCCCCTACCCCAAAAGGGTCTCTCCCCTATTTTGATAGCTCCGCCCCACATATATGTACGTAACCCAGGCAACGATTAGTTCTGTGAAACAAAGCAAAACCAATGTTACACCGTGTCTACACCGGACGCGAGCGGCGTGACAAAATACTATAGAATTCAATATAATCAGTGATGCTGTCTTCACCATAGATATATATACATATCTATGGTCTACACTGGATGCAGCACGACACGACAAATCCCCGACAGAAAACTGCTGCTGCGTTCTATTCATGACGTATTGACACAAATTTCAAATGGTTTTCAACGATCCTTTGATCGCGTCCAGTGTAGGCAGACTTCAGCTGTTGTAGACATTACTCACCTACTGAGAAGAAACAAAGCAACCTCGGCGTCCGATCGCAGGCCTCCGCTCCTTGAGTTCTCTCCAGCACTGGAAAGCTAATCCGATATTTACACGGGTCTT
The DNA here is from genome assembly GCF_001515645.1 of Sinocyclocheilus grahami. Taxonomy (NCBI): domain Eukaryota; kingdom Metazoa; phylum Chordata; class Actinopteri; order Cypriniformes; family Cyprinidae; genus Sinocyclocheilus; species Sinocyclocheilus grahami. The sequence continues at coordinate 770 of NW_015507574.1, read as the reverse complement.
ACTTCTTGTCTTAAGCCTTCTTTTGTTCCGCAGATATTTTCCTCTTTTGTTTTTTATCCGCCATCTCTATCTTTCTGTTGCTCGGCTCGACTAATGTCCGTCCCATGCACTGAACGCTCTCTCCTCCACATCATGAGTAGACACACCCCTTACTGCTGATTAGCTACAAGTTTGTTTTGGTACTCGGCCCGAATCAGTTTTCTAAAACGTTTTTGAAAAATCTCTTACCCCACCTTTAAAATAACAGGATATTCTGCTAATTACTTATTGCAAATAGTGTCAATTATTTGCACCTCAGCATTGTAATACATTATAAAATAGTGTGCAATAATAACTTATTGAGTGTAAATTTTAATTCAAATTATTAAATGGATGCCACCTTACTGGGACAAAAGCCCTCCCTACACCTAACCCTACCCCATAATTTATTTTAAACTTTTCGATTATTTCCTTCATTTTTATTAAAAATAAATGCTTTTCTGATGTGATTTGAAATTTGAAAAGGGAGAAAAAAATAGTTGGCCAAAAGGCAGATTCGAATCCGGGTCGATCGTGTCAAAAGGAGTAGGCTATGACACACGCTTTACCATCTACTCCACTGAATCTGACGATAGATGACTGTCTTTTGTAATGTTGACTATCCCAATCACACGTTGGTGGGTGGAGTTAGTGTAAATGGCCTCTGCCAACAAGACGGGCTATTTGCACTTAGTGTAAATAGACACTTCTTTTCTGTGGGTAACTGTTTAACTGTTGGGAATAATAAAAAA
>NW_015507573.1:51406-61198 GCF_001515645.1 Sinocyclocheilus grahami | reverse complement strand
TCACAAACCACTCCCCTTTCCCGCGGCCTACAGCGGCTGAAGAAAACGTGAGGCTGCTTACACTTGCAACACAGGCCCTCACATCCCAGTCTTTTCCTCCTGTTACTTTTAACCCCTTTTCCTTTTCAGTGGCCTCCAGCTCCCATAGGAGACACTAGCCCAGAGGTTGAAGTAAGCGTGAGGCTGCCTCCACTGACAATCGTGGCCCCTGCTCCTCTCCCTCTCAGCTATCTACTTCATTCAAAATCACAATATTCTATTTTCACAGCAACATCACTGCCCGTCCCACTATATGCTGTTGCCTCGGAGCCACCCTGTGGCTCACAACATCTGAGCAGTGAGCACAGATCCTGGCAGGTGCATACATAGACCTCTCATCTAGGGCCGTCACTAACGATTAGTTTGGTAACCAAAGTTACCGAGTTGTCTGTCGATTATTCTGATGATTAATCGGATAATTATAATTTATTTTTTATAGTAATAATAAAAAAGGCCTAATCAACAATAGCCTTTAAAATGACCTAAAACCATATCTAATGGTAATGAGGCCATAATAATTGGTTCAAATAAGTATCAAAAGCAAGTAACAAGATGGTTTTGTAGAACAAAACTTAACATAACATATTATTAACATTATAATGTACGATAAGCATCACATTAAAAGCCTATAGAAGGCGCCAATGGCCTGGCGATTGTTTTACATGTCACTGCATGATCCGATCCTTGTTTAAACAACACTTAATTAAAATGTCCACTTAATCTTTAATATTTGCCAATTTCTTTACGACAGAATTCAAGAATTCAGAATTCACCCCCAGGCGAACATCTCCGCTTTTACTGCAGCAGCAGTGCCCCTTTCCACAGATGCCTCTTTCCCTTTTCAGATACCGCAGCAGTACTCTCTCCTGCAGGAGTCCGTATCTTTACTTTCCACTCCCGCAGCAGTGCTCGCTTCTGCAGAAGCCTCTCTCTTTAAAAAAAAAAACAATTTAATTTGACACTACCGATGCAGTGCCCTGCTTAATTTGATGCTGCCGCCCCAGTGCCCTGGCCTGCTTCATTTGATACTGCTGCTGCAGTGCCCGCCTCATTTGATACTGCCACCACAGTGCCCTGTTTAATTTGATGCTGCCGCCACAGTACCCTGTTTAATTTGATGCTGCTGCCGCAGTGCCCTGCTCAATTTGATACTGCCGCTGCAGTGCCCGCTTCATTTGATACTTCCGCCGCAGTGTCTCCATCCGTCATTGCGAGCCTAATGGCTTATTCAGCATCGGACCGGGCTCTCCCTTCCGGTGCAGCAGAGCCGTGGCTCACGCCGGTCGCAGCGAGAGCCATCGATCCGACACATCAAACCACGCCTCGTATCCAGCTACAAGAGGGACTCTCCCTTCCGGTGCAGCAGAGCCACAGCTCCTTTCAGACGCAGCAAGAGTCCCTCACTTGGTATTCCATCATGCTCCTCATTTGGCGGCAGGTAGGGCTCGCCGTCCTACGTGGTGAGTCGCACGAGCCCTTCCAGTCGCCCTACCTCCTTCTCACAAACTCAAACCCTTCTCGCTTCACGGCACACATATTTTGGGGGGGCTACTAACAAAATTGTATTCTCCGGCTGCTGTCTCATGCCTATTAGCTTCTTTTGGGGAGTTCTCGGAGTTCGGGCTCTCTCCCGAGCTCGGAGCCCTCCCTCTGGACAGCACGCTAAATATGCTTACTAATTGCTCAATCCTATTATATGTTAGTGCAAACTCTTGAATATGGCGTAACGGACTAATATGATTAAGACCAAATTCAGTATACATCATATTGTTGATGAAAACTATTACAGGCAAGCAGATATTAACATGCATTAAAGTGCCCCTATTATGGATTTTTGAAAATTACCTTTCATGCAGTGTGTAACACAGCTCTAAGTGAATGAAAACATCCTGTAAAGTTTTAAATCTGAAAGTGCACCGTGTATAAAGTTGTCTCTCAAAAGAAAGAGTAGACTCTGAATCATTGAAACGAGTCGTTTTTAAAAACGAATCCCAAGCCGTTTCATGTTGACGTCAACATGAAACATTAGCATATTGCCTATAGCTTGTTGCACGCGCAGACCCGGGAAAACTTGAAAACTTGGTCTGAATTAAAATGTAAATTCATTCTTTGCCACTAGCTGCTGCTTTTGGAGCTGTAAAAATAGCTGTTTACCTGGTAACGGCTGCACACAAAGCAGCACTGCGCTCACAAACCCTGCTTTATCAGGCATTACAGGCGTGATGAAATGAAATCACCAATCACTGCAGATTAGCATCACGCAAAGGAGGGGTTTGGAAAAATGAATCGTTGAGCGAATCGTTTGGGAGTCGTTGAGCAAGTAAGGTCAAAATAAATATATTATAAGACAATGAAAGTGTTTTTGACCTTGCATGCATGTCAACCTGTTGCTGGGGACTCCCAAAAACAAAATATGAACCTTTAATAACCCATAATAGGGGCACTTTAAGAAATGCATCAAGTAAGTGATATTAAAAGACCAAATGTGGTATACAGTTCATTAAAAATAGTATGTACAGTCAAGCAGATAAGCCCAGAATTCAATGCACTAAATTTCATGTTTAACGTTTTCCATCCCATAGAAAATCATTATAAATAACACTTAATGTAGCTTATTGGACAGAAATCATGATATAAAAAGGCTGTATACAGTTTATTCTATAGGAAAACACTTAACGCAATGCCTGCTTGCCTGCACATGTTAGTTATATTTTATTAATCTTTTGATCAAGATGGCGCCGCACATGGCAGCCATGGCGCTTCGCTCTCCAGTTGTTTTAGTGCTTTTGTTAGTTTTTCCTGTCTTTTGTTTTTCAAACACAATCAGATTCACCAGGGATGAACTGCTGAACATTCGGCAGAACACACCACAAAATCTCCTACCGGTTTTCGATTATTCGAATGTTTTGCTGAACGTTGTAGTTGGCGGAGCAGCGGCACTGATCAAACGGTTCAGGACGCGCAGACGGGGAAAGCGAGCCGGCGCGCCCTTGAAGCTCAGAAAGCGCGGATTTCGAACGCTGTTGCCTAGCATCCAGCTGGCAAATCTCTGCTCTCTACCCAACAAAACTGACTAACTTCTGCTCTCCCGGACAAATAGGGATTTCTCACACTCTGCTGCTCTGTGTTTCACGGAAACCTGGCTGAAGGAAGCCATACCGGACAGCGCGCTACATCTGCCGAGCTTTCAGCTGTTCAGAGCAGACCGCGATACAGAATCAACGGTGAAATCACGCGGCGGCGGGACATGCTTGTACATCAATGAGAGGTGGTGTACAGATGTAACTGTGTTAAAGAAGATGTGATGTTCAGATCTAGAAGAGCTCTTCATTAATTGCAAGCCGTTCTACTCGCCGCGGGAGTTTTGCTCGTTCATTCTCGTCAGTGTTTACATTCCTCCGTAAGCACACGTGAGCCTGGCTTTGCAAAAACTCGCTGATCAGATCACAGAGACAGAGCAACAACACCCGGACTCTATTTTAATCATTCTCAGGGACTTTAATAAAGCAAATCTTTCCCGTGAACTGCCACGCTACAGAGAGCATGTTACATGTCCCACCAGAGACAGTAATATACTGGATCACTGATACACAGCAATAAAGGATGCATATCACTCTGTCCCACGGGCAGCTTTGTTGCTCTCTGATCACTGCCTGGTTCATCTTATATCTTATAACTTAAATCTGCTAAACCTGTAATAAAGACTGTAAAGAGATGGACCAACCAAACAGAGTGGGTTTTACAAGCCTGTTTCGACTCCACTGATTGGACTGTTTTTGAAGCTGTTACCACCGATCTGGACGAACTCACAGAGACTGTAACATCCTATATTAGTTTCTGTGAGGATATGTGCATTCCTACCAGGACTTATTTAACATTTAACAATGACAAGCCATGGCTTACAGCAAAACTCAGACATCTTCGTCAGGCCAAAGAAGATGCCTACAGAAATGGGGACAGAGTCTTGAACAATCAGGCCAGGAATACACTGAATCAGGAGATTAGAGTGGCTAAAAGGAGCTATGCTAAAAAGTTGGAAGATCAGTTAACTTCCAATGACTCAGCTTCAGTGTGGAAAGGTCTGAAAGCCATCACAAACTACAAGACACCATCCCCCAGCACTGAGGCAAATCAACAACTTGCTGAAGACCTGAATGAGTTTTATTGTAGATTTGAAACCCCTCACACCCGTTCGACCATCTCTCTACACAACCGTTAACACCTCCTGCAATCCCCCTCTCGCCCCCTCCTGCACTTCATATCACTGAGGATGATGTGCGCCAGGTCTTCAATGTTTTTTACACTATCAATAACATTTTGCTTTTCAAGCAGGAATAAGCTGGTTGGCCAAATAGTCCCTTGAGGGCTAAGACACTTGTTCATTTCCCTAAATTAATGAAATATTATACTTATAACCATGTATACACACACTGCATAAAGCCCCTATTTTACAAATAATAATGCAGTCAGGAAATGGTGTGATGCAATGAGTGGTTTCCACATTTTTAAACGTTTAAAATGCATGAAAATATTTTCTATCACTTTGTTTATCACTCTTGAAATGACCTGTACACTAAATAATCTAACCCTAATACTTACATAACAATAGCAGTCTATTTATTTAGTGGTCCATGTTGAAGTCAGTATGTATATTAATGACAATATGGGACAAATATAATGTAAATTAGTGGCGACAGGAGCTGCATGCTGCCGGTACATGTACAGTCAGACAAAACAATGTGCACATTTATCAAAGACGCGAGTGCGAGTACAGTCGTGGAAAATGATGTGTTCGGCAGTTAAAGATTTTACGGGAAACGCCGGCACAAGGCTGCTCACAGCGCTTGGTCACATGTCACACCAGAACCATTTTCGGAACCGAAACTTAGAAATTGCTCACGGTTCCGGTTCTTTTAAAAGAACAGAACCGGTTCTGAATAAGAACCGATTCTCGATTCCCAACCCTACCAACGACTGCACCTCTAAAGACCCCTCTGTCAAGCTCCTGAAGTTCGCAGATGATACTACAGTCATCGGTCTCATCCAGGATAGCGACGAGTTTGCTTACAGACAAGAGGTTGAGCAGCTGGCTGTCTGGTGCAGTCTTAACAACCTGGAGCTGAACACGCTCAAAACAGTGGAGATGATAGTAGACTTCAGGAGAAACCCCCCTGCACTCTCCCCACTCACCATCATAGACGGCACTGTGGCTGCCGTGGAGTCATTCAGATTCCTGGGAACCACCATCTCTCAGGACCTGAAGTGGGACACTCACATCGACTCCATTGTTAAAAAGGCCCAACAAAGGTTGTACTTCCTTTGCCAGCTGAGGAAGTTTATCCTGCCACAGGAGCTGCTGAAACAGTTCTACTCCATCATTGAGTCTGTCCTGTGCACTTCAATAACTGTCTGGTTTGGTTCAGCTACAAAATCAGACATCAGAAGACTACAGAGAACGGTTCGGACTGCTGAAAGGATTATTGGTGCTCCCCTGCCCACCCTTCAAGAACTGTATACATCCAGAGTGAGGAAAAGGGCTCAGAAAATCACTCTGGATCCCTCACATCCAAGTTATCCCCTTTTTGAACTTTTGCCATCTGGCCGGCGCTTCAGAGCCGCAAATACCAGGACAGCCAGGCACAAGAACAGATTCTTCCCCCAGGCAATCTACCTCATGAACAGTTAAATGTTCCCCACATTATGCAATAAAAATGTGCAATAACCTTATATTTATTTGTTACCACCTCCATCCTAGTACATCCCTGCATCTCATTTTATTCTATTAAATTATATCATCTATAGTACAACTGTACATACAATTTATTTATTTTTCTATCTATTTTTCAATATTTGTCTATTTATATTTACATATGTGTATTTTTTTTATTCTCATCTTATTTTTTATTGTCTGTGTGTTGTTGTTGTCTCTGTGTACTGGAAGCTTATGTCACTAAAACAAATTCCTTGTATGCGCAAGCATACTTGGCAATAAAGCTCTTTCTGATTCTGATAAATGAGGTGTATATTGAGTTTGGTCTTTATCATCTTGGTCTGTTACGTGTTTTGCAGAAAACAATGCAATACATTGTGCGTTCCGTTCATTTACTGGCCATCTGCTTGTCTTACAGTACATTTTATTAATAAACTGTATATCGAAATTGTTCTTTTAATATCTTAATTCATTAAGCCACATTAAGTGTTTATGGCTTTCTACTGGAGGAAAACGCTTAATGAGAGATTTTGCACATTGCATTCATATTCTGTTCTTCTATGTGGCCACAAATTTGCAGGTCTTGTTCTTAAAACTACAAGTTACACCAAGGCCTAGTACTTTATTTTTTATTGCTTAATGTACATAACAAGACAGGGAACAACCAACAATGTAAGACACTTCCATTGAGAGGAACACAGAGTTTACATTAAAGAAGAAGAAGAAAAATAAATAAAAAATAAATAAATAAACACAAGGAGCAAGGACGAAAACATGATGTAGACATTATAAAGAAAAAAGATACTAAAGTAATAAATAATTTGACAAAGAGAAGCATACATTTTCAGATTTTCTATTATGCTTTTTGAAGCACACTCTTAAAAATAAAGGTGCTTTACGATGCCATAGATGAACCTTTTTGTCTAAATGGTTCCATAAAGAACCTTTAACATCTGAAGAACCTTTCTGTTTCACAAAAGGTTCTTTGTGGTGAAAGAAGGTTCTTCAGATTATAAAAAGGTAAGAAAGAGATGGTTCTTTAAAGAACCTTTCACTTAATGGTTCTTTGTGGAACCAAAAATGGTTCTTCTATGGCATCGCTTGAAGAACCTTTTGAAGCACCTTTATTTTTAAGAGTGCATTTGAAGCTCTGAAACATTTTAGCAAACTCAAATAAAAATATATTGACGGAAGGTTTACTTTTTTTCCATTTACAAGTATGGATATGATATTTACCCATCAACAAAGCAAAATTTACAACATCAGAGAAGGATGAATTTAAATCACACTTAAAAAAGAGGACATCTTGTTGGGAGGCTTAGTACTTTATGCCATTTGTTTTAAAATAGCTGCGGAAATGATCAATAAACATAATGCTTCTTGTGCTGCTTTCTAATCTCAGAGTATGAAATAACAGATTTTAGTGAAGCATACAATAAATTATACCATGAAATACAGGCCTGTATGGGTTGAGCCATACATTTTTTGGGGTTATTTTTTCAGTGTTTGGGTAGTTTTTGTGTTACCCAGCTCCTGGGTCAAATGGAACAACCCAGTGTTTAGGTTGATTTGCAGCTCCTGGGTCAGACATAACAATCCAATGTTTGGGTAGTTTTGTGTTACTCAGATCCTGGGTCAGACGTAACCCAACGGTTGAGTTATTTATCGCGTAGAGATTTTGCATCTTCTCTTCACGAGAGAGCAGTTTAAGCGCCATCGAATTGATGCATTCTTCGGTAAAATACAGGTTTGTTTACATGTAATTTTATCTATAAAATCGTTGCTGTGCTGTATATCATTCAATTTTATGCAGAGTAACATAAAGGGTGTGAATCACCTTTAACAAGAGTCCCGGGTATCACTTTAGAATAATGGTCCGTTGTTAACAAGTAATTATGCAGGAAGTAATAGGTAGTACTATTACATTGATTGTCGTACACCTAAATGAACAAAGTGACGTCGTTGGCTAGTGCTGCAGTTTTGGCAGATGAGTTTGTACTGACACACAGGAATGTCTTCTCCACGCACACCTCTGCCAAACCTCCATTGATGCATGTGGAAAGCTTGGGTGCCCCGCCTGTTGTGCACCCATCTAAAAGTGAGACGCTATCTAAATTTGGTCGGAAGGTTTTGAACAGTGATGAAAGGCGCGTTTGTTTTTTCTGCCTGGATCCAAACAATTTGATTTCAGACTGTAAGGCTTGGAAACAGAAGAGGGTGGCTTTCAAGCCCAAAAATGTTGCACTGGTACATACCTTGTGTAAACCAAGCTCTCTTAGTGAAGAGAGTTATCAACCTTTCTTATTTGAAGGCACAGTTTCTCTATCTCCCGATTTTATTGTTAAAACGATAATAATCTTGCGTGACACTTAAGAGAGTCGGTGCAAGAGTCCCTTGGCTTTAGCCCCTATGAACTGGTGTTTGGCCATACAGTTCATGGCCCTCTAAAGTTAAGTGAACAATTGCTGAGCCAGAGTTCTAAATCCGTTCCTGTCGATGTTTGTCACTTCTATCCGTGAGAGGTTGCACAAAGCCCAAAGTCTTGCCAAACTTCATCTTTCCACCACTCAAACTAAGATGAAGGCACATTTTGACAAGAGGGCTGTATATAGAGACTTTCGCCCTGGCGATTCCGTGTTGGTTTTGCTTCCAAACCCCGGTTCTATTTCACATGCAAAATTCGCTGGGCCATACCTGGTTGAAAGGAAGTTAAATGAGACCAACTTTCTTATTGCTACTCCTGACAGGAAATGTAAGAGCCGAGTGTGTCATGTAAATAGGCTTAAAAGCTATGTAGACAGACCTCACTCTGAGGTGACTGCAGAACAGAGTGAGTGTTCTCCGCTGCCTGCCTCTATTGCCACTGTGGGTGTAGTGGCAAGTTACTCCTTCGAGGAGGATGGCTTGATGAACAGTGATGTTCCAGTTTCCACAACTCGTCTGAAGAATTCTGCTGTTCTGCAAAATCTTTCACATTTTCTTTCTCATCTGACTGAGGAACAGTCTAGGGACGTAATTGAGTTACTGTATGCCTTTCCTACCCTGTTTAAGGATGTGCCAGGTAGAACTACTGTGTGTGTTCACGACATTGATGTTGGGGATGCTGCCCCCATAAAGCAACATCCTTACAGAGTTAATCCACAGAAACGTGTGGTCATGAAGGCAGAAGTTGAGTATATGCTGCATCATGGAATTGCTACTCCCAGTCAGAGCCCGTGGAGCTCCCCCTGCTTGCTTGTTCCAAAGCCTGATGATACCTTCAGGTTTTGCACTGATTATCGGAAGGTCAACAGTGTAACAAAACCTGACTCTTTCCCCCTTCCTAGAATGGAAGACTGTGTAGATGAGAAGGTGCCAATTGATTTTGTACTCCTGTTTATCCCTGTTTTTGGTTAGTGAGGGAGTTGAGGAAAGCTTATGTTGTTGATTTTCTTTTCCTTTACTCATAGGTTATTTAGTTCTCCTCCTGTTAGCCAGCTGCTGTTTTGGTTGTTGTTTTGGCCAGGCTCTCTCCTGAAGATATTTATTACTTCCACAAATCTGGCTTTCTTAAAGTTTGCCAAACTAGGTGGTATTGTTCGCATTTTTTTTTTTCTGGAGCAGAGGACGGGAGTGATTCCTCCGCGTTTCATTAATTTCTTCCGTATAGGTTTTAGCTGAGCTGCTACTCCCACTCCCCAAACCTAGACTGGGGAGGGATCCATTGTCCATTGTTAACAACGGAATATGTGGAAACTAATTTATGAATATGATATCCCCCAAATAAGTGAAATTGTGACTACTACTCTTACCAAAGGATGGATGTTCTCGGTTTATTTCAAACAAAAACATAAAATAATAATAAAAAATAACTAATTTAAAAATTAATAATTAGGAAGTGATTGAATTAGTTCACAGTTATGAGCTTTAGTTTGTCAGATCAGTATGACTCCAAAAGACCTATACCTTTAGTGACAGTAGGCTGGGGAGGACTTTTCTTGAATATAAATAATGATGTTCTCTTGACAAAAACAATTCACATCCTTAATGAAGGCATCGACTGC
>NW_015507573.1:50497-51286 GCF_001515645.1 Sinocyclocheilus grahami | reverse complement strand
ACTGTACAGTCATGCATTTGTGTGAAGCACTAGTGATATTTTACCAGTAGGTCTTTTGGAGTGGGATACATTGAACTGACACGAAGCAGAGATCATAATTGTGAACTAATTCAATCATGAGCTTGTCAGCATCACTTAATTATTAACATTTTTAAGTGACTTTTCATTTTTATTATTCTATGTTTAAGTTTGAACATCCATCTGTAAGGATGGTTTCCCAAACATGAACAATTAATTGTACCCAGCATGTATGTAAAATATTACGAGAGAGAGAGAGGCAGCAAAGGAAAGAGACGGCAAAGGAAAGAGCCAGAGCAACAGTTACAGTCCTCTTTTATCCCTTCCTTGACCATGTGACTAAAAACCAAATGTGAGACATTCAAACTGACCAATCAGCAGATTATAACTTCACCCACTGGGCAAAAGGTGTGACAATTAGCAGACCCCCGGTGTATACACATGTTGGCCTACAGGCCTTGATCACTATCAGCACCTCTGTGCCTTCAGGAATTCCAAATGGCCCTTTTGTTACTGAAGATAGGTTTGGGACAGGAAAGCAGAAGTCTTTGATAATTTTTGACCTTACACATCCTTTGGTAAGTCACAATTTTAAAATGTAGCCGTCTTATTTGGGGGATATCATATTCATAAATTAGTTTCCACAAATTACCACAAAGAACCCAATTGTTCACTTTTAAGACGTTACTGTTGTGATTAGTAATTAATTGGTTATTCTTTATTAACTGGTCATAGTTCACAAGTAGTTCTCAATGAGGATATTTTTATTTA
>NW_015507573.1:45939-48176 GCF_001515645.1 Sinocyclocheilus grahami | reverse complement strand
ACTAGTTAGCACATAATTAATAATTGAAATGGTTTAATAACAATATTTTGTTATGGTTACACTTGAATTGGTTACAAAATAGATAAAGGATGGTAAAACATGAACAATTAATTGTACCCAGCATGTATGTAAAATATTACGAGAGAGAGAGAGGCAGCAAAGGAAAGAGACGGCAAAGGAAAGAGCCAGAGCAACTCCTCTTTTCCTCTTTTATCCCTTCCTTGACCATGTGACTAAAAACCAAATGTGAGACATTCAAACTGACCAATCAGCACTTCACCCACTAACTTCACCCACTGGGCAAAAGGTGTGACAATTAGCAGACCCCCGGTGTATACACATGTTGGCCTACAGGCCTTGATCACTATCAGCACCTCTGTGCCTTCAGGAATTCCAAATGGCCCTTTTGTTACTGAAGATAGGTTTGGGACAGGAAAGCAGAAGTCTTTGATAATTTTTGACCTTACACATCCTTTGGTAAGTCACAATTTTAAAATGTAGCCGTCTTATTTGGGGGATATCATATTCATAAATTAGTTTCCACAAATTACCACAAAGAACCCAATTGTTCACTTTTAAGACGTTACTGTTGTGATTAGTAATTAATTGGTTATTCTTTATTAACTGGTCATAGTTCACAAGTAGTTCTCAATGAGGATATTTTTATTTAATAATTATCAAATATCTAATAAGGAACTACCTTTGTCCTAAATTTGCTTACTGCTTAGTTAATCTTGCTTCTCTATTAGTTAATAGTATTAAGTTAAGTGTTAATGTAGTACTACCTATTACTTCCTGCATAGTTACTTGTTAACAACGGACCATTATTCTAAAGTGTTACCGTGTCCCGGTCTTTTCACGTGATGGAAAAGTCTGATGTTTTGAATAAAATAAGCAATTTTATTCATAAAGATACAATATAATACTTTGGATGTTAAAACATGTCCTCAGAGCTGTTTATTGGCAGGTTATGGAGTCACAGCATGTTTCAGCTAGAGTGAAACGCAGAGTGGCGGTCTATTAGCAGTTCCCCGCCGAACAGCTCGGGTACGAGAACCAGTGCCGTTACGGTGGAAACAGAATAACAGAGACTGGTCTATCGTTTCACTAGATAAGACCCTTATTCCTCGGCTGGGATCATTTAGAGCCCTTTGAAGCTGCATCGAAACTGTAATTTGGAAGTTCAAACCTTTGGGAACCATAGAAGTCCCCAATATGGAGAAAAATCCTGGAATGTTTTCCTCAAACTTAATTTCTTTGCAACTAAAGAAAGAAAGACATGAACATTTTGGATGACATGCGGGTGAGTTAATTATCAGGACATTTTTATTCTGAAAGTGAACTAATCGTTCAATCAAGCCCTCATTGGATTGCCCCCCCCCCCAAAAAAAAGGGCACAAATAATCAGTGAGGAAATCATAGCTCAACAATAAACCATGCAAAAACATGTTCAAGTGTGTAAACTTGCAACAGAACACATTAATATTTACATTTAGCAGACGCTTTTATCCAAAGTGACTTACAAATGAGGACAATGGAAGCAATCAAAATCAACAAAAGAACAATATTGTTATTTTAAATTTGATTATTAAAATTATTAATTATTATTAGTCTTTTTTTTTTGACAGTTCTGCAGCTGTTACCTGGATGGGATGAATTTTATTATTTATTTATTTTTTATTAATTTGCTTAAATTAAGACTACATTATTGTGTCATTATTTGTCCCATTTGTATCTAAATTTAATAACATAAATTATAATCTATTAATTAATCTGTCTAATCAAGTCTAAAAATATAATAATTATGTCTACCAAGCTCTGATAATGTATGGAATATTATATTAACAGACTATCCAAATTGTAATCAAACAATAGGCCTTTACCTTTATAAGCACGGATGCGTCTGTCACTTTAAAAAAAGTTCTTTCTTCTGTTGAACACAAAAGAAGATACTTTGAAGAATGTGGGTAACTGAACAGCTTCTTGTCCTCAGTAACTTTCATAGTAGAGAAAAAAAATACTAATTTAATACTATATTGTTATACTATACTACTATCGTTGGGGACAATAAACTGTTTGGTTACCCACATTCTTCAAAGTATCATCTTTTATGTTCAATAGAAGAAAGAAATTATTACAGGTTTGGAAGAACTTGTGGGTGTGTAAACCATAGATATGTATGGTGTAAACCAGGGGTGCCCAACCCTGCTCCTGGCGATCGACTGTCCTGCAAAGTT
>NW_015507573.1:41828-45832 GCF_001515645.1 Sinocyclocheilus grahami | reverse complement strand
CCCCCCCCCCCAAAAAAAAGGGCACAAATAATCAGTGAGGAAATCATAGCTCAACAATAAACCATGCAAAAACATGTTCAAGTGTGTAAACTTGCAACAGAACACATTAATATTTACATTTAGCAGACGCTTTTATCCAAAGTGACTTACAAATGAGGACAATGGAAGCAATCAAAATCAACAAAAGAACAATATTGTTATTTTAAATTTGATTATTAAAATTATTAATTATTATTAGTCTTTTTTTTTTGACAGTTCTGCAGCTGTTACCTGGATGGGATGAATTTTATTATTTATTTATTTTTTATTAATTTGCTTAAATTAAGACTACATTATTGTGTCATTATTTGTCCCATTTGTATCTAAATTTAATAACATAAATTATAATCTATTAATTAATCTGTCTAATCAAGTCTAAAAATATAATAATTATGTCTACCAAGCTCTGATAATGTATGGAATATTATATTAACAGACTATCCAAATTGTAATCAAACAATAGGCCTTTACCTTTATAAGCACGGATGCGTCTGTCACTTTAAAAAAAGTTCTTTCTTCTGTTGAACACAAAAGAAGATACTTTGAAGAATGTGGGTAACTGAACAGCTTCTTGTCCTCAGTAACTTTCATAGTAGAGAAAAAAAATACATTCTTCAAAGTATCATCTTTTATGTTCAATAGAAGAAAGAAATTATTACAGATTTGGAAGAATTTGTGGGTGTGTAAGCCATAGATATGTATGGTGTAAACAATGAAAAAAAAAAAATTCATTTTTGGGTGAACTATCCATTTAAGTCAGTCAGACAGTCCACCGTGAGCAACTGAAGTGCTTCTCTCCAAACAGCGCGTTCATCATTAGTTACTAGACCCATTGATAACTTTCCCATTCAGCTCTACATCTGGAGAGTCTTGTGTTCAAAGGGCAGATGTGAGCTCTAGATGTTTTAAACCGCGCAGGTTTAGCGCATGCTGCGCTTGCGTGAAAGGCCTTTAATGGCTCGAGTTGCATAAACTTAGTCACCATGTTAAGACTGTCTTAAGAACTAGTTTGACCAACTAGCAGTTGCCAAGGGGAAACCAGTCTTACCTTTCCACTACAAATAAGACCAATCTACCTTTTCATAACTGAATTTAAAAAGTTATGACCAGTCTTAAAGAAAAAAAAATTAGATTACTAACTTTTTAAGACTAGTCTAAACAGTTTAGGCAACCGTCGCCATGGAAACAAAGACTCCAAAATGCAATCACGCGCAAATGAGCTTCTCTAATACTTCTGAAATTGATTTCATTATAATTGCTATTCGTAGTATTATAAACAATGAGATGTTGCGTCTGTGTTCTTTAATTAGTGCATTGTCACCACCCACTGAACTGTCCTCTCCGACTGGCGCTTTTTTGGACTTCAATGCTAAAAGATGGTTTGTGCAAGCTGTAAGTAAATCTGTCCCTATAGGTCTTTTAATATCACGGGTTTAATGCATTAAGCCACGTTAAGCGTTTTTTAACATGTTTTAGAATGTCCCCATGGCCCATGCACATTATGTTGATGATAAAAAGGGCCAGGTGAGTCACATCTCGTGATTTCAGGTCCTGTCATATTTCTTAAGTGCAATAAGTCAGAGACGTGAGACGTTCACTCGCAACTGCGAGAAAAACAAGAGCCGACCGGGTTTCCATCCAAAGTTGCGAATTTAACTTGTGCGCAAAATTGGAATATCGCACAAAACATTTGCGAACAAGCACCGTTTCCATCCAATCAAAGAGAACAAAATCATCACTTCCTGATAAACTGACACTACATCACTAAGAAAAGTAGTAGAAGCTACTGAATAATAATGTTCCTATATAATAAATTTCTTGCACCTCAGAACGAGCAGACGAAACACAATGAATGCGGTTTTGGGAACGCAGTCGTTTAACAGTTCTGGGAGGCAATTATACAGAAATACTTTGACAGACTTTGCTCGGGCATTTCTGAATGACCATAACAACACTTCAGATGCTGTGGAACAAGATCGGTCCGCTGGTTAGTCAGGATTTGCTGTCCCATAGCGCAAAGTCACATGGCTTTATTTGATGCGCTTGGAGGAATTTATTCGCAAAATGCATTTCCATCTCCCATTATTCGCATCAACCCTTTTTCGCACAAGTCAAAAACCACCTCAAGCGAGCGTAAAAACCTTTTTGCGAATTAAGGCATTTTTATTCGAAATTCAGCATTTCCATCACTCGATTCTGATGCGATACTTCACAATGCGCATAAAAGCAGGGTGATGGAAACCCTTAATTGTGAGATAAAAAGTCACATTTAGATAAAAGGGCTTCCGTAGTTATGTCAGACCACTGAAACTTGTGCATACACTGTAAAAAAAAAAATCCGTAAAATTTAAGAAAAATACGGTAGCAACGTTTTAGGTTTTACGGTTTTAACTTAAATTTACACAAAAACCACCTCAAGCGAGCGTAAAACCTTTTTTTGCAAATTAAGGCATTTTTATTCGAAATTCAGCGTTTTCATCACTCGATTCTGATGCGATATGCGCATAAAAGCAGGGTGATGGAAACCCTTAATTGTGAGATAAAAAGTCACATTTAGATAAAAGGCCTTCCGTAGTTATGCCAGACCACTGAAACTTGTGCATACACTGCATCTCACTGGATAATTACAATTAATAGCAGAAGTGATTTTGGAAATGTAAACTAATATTTCCCACTGACACATTAAAGCAACAGACATAACTGAAATCTTTTTTAATGCTTAAGATTTTTGCACAGTACTGTAGGTCACACGCAGCCATGAATATAAATGAATGCTACATAAAGAAATTACAGGCACTTACCCTGGACCTGGAAGGCTTCTCTGATGCTGTCGGAAGGAAATGCGGATCACCACTGGTCCCACCTCTCTTTTATCTCATAGGACTGTACCAAACAACAGAGGGGGAGATGATGTGATCTCAGTTACAAAAGTGAGATTATATTAGATCAACACCTAAAATCCCCTTATTGGAGTGAATGATTAATGTCTAAGTGTAGTATGATTAAGAGTAATATATCTTTCTCTGCAAAATTACATATTAGACTTTTCAGTTTCAGTTTTGCTTTCAGTTTCAGTTTTTCTGTCAGTCATGTGATTTGCAGGAATCAGAATAAATCATTAATGCAGGTCTGGAAGGCATTCAAACTTTCCATTATCCTAACTTTGGCCAATTATGTCAACTATTAAGAAGCTGAGACAAGGAACATAGGCTACATGTGGTGTCTGTCACATTTAGTCTGTCTTGCTTTAGTTTTCCTTGTGTTGCCTGTCTAATTCCTGGTTAGTTTCCTCATTTGTTAAAGTCCTACACACCTGTTTCTGTTCTCCCTGATTACTCTCCTCTTGTAGCTATAAGCCCTGAGTTTCCTTAGTTTCATTGTCAGCTTCTATGTGTGTGTGGTTGTACTTCTCTACTCCTGAGTTTTCTTGTTCCAGTTGGATTTACTTATTAAAATACTGTATCGTCATGCATTTCATTACAACCACCGAGTTGTTACAGTGACATACAGTGGTGTACTTTCATATGAAAGAGGATCTGACTTCAAATCATTTCATAGTCCTGGAAGGCCACTGTCCTGCAGAGTTTATCTCCATCCCCAATCAAACATACCTTAAAAACCTAACAAAAGTCTAAAGGATTGTTTGAAAATTACAAGCAGGTGTGTTTCATTTGTGTAAGATTATTGATGCCATTTGGCTGGATCAGAAGAAGGTCACAGTCTGAAAAAACAAGGAACTCTCACGAGAATCAACATCTGAACTCTGTCTCGCAAGCCTAAAGCAAGACACCCAACTGAGAGAAACAAAAGCTCCACACCTTCACTCTTCCCCTCTCTCCCCTCATTTCCATCTGAACACAGGACACTGCAGAGATCACCAAAACCACCTTTCTTAAATCAGAGTTTATAACAAGGCAACAATTCATGTTTGATGCCGTTTGAAAGGTCTCTGTGTGTCTGGTAAA
>NW_015507573.1:39684-41795 GCF_001515645.1 Sinocyclocheilus grahami | reverse complement strand
GTTTCGGCTTGTTCCTCTACACTTGGTATAAACTGTTGAGATTCACTAGATTCATGGGACTCACCAGCTGTATGCTGAGGGGGTCTAAGGTGACGGTCTGCTGAGTGTTCTGCCTGTTTTGGAAGTCCAGCAAGTAACTTTGTTTCAAGAACCACAATCCTTTGTAGAAGTTTGCAGCAGTTCATGCAGCAAGTAGATTCAACAGGAGGCATTTTCTTTCTCTTCTGTTTGAATGTGGGCAGCTGTGTTTTCCCTTCTCCGGAATGTAAGGCAAAGTCTTCTTTTTCGTGGTATTATTTCAGTCCCAAAGAGTTTTTAGTTTTAGCATTTGTGCCAAAAATGTGTTGTTTGAGCACTGTGCTGATCTGCTGAAGTAAAAATCAGAAAATCAGAAAAGTACAGAAATAGGGAGCAAAGCGCAGAGCAGTAAGCAAGAACGACCGAATGGTAGCGAAGCTGGAAGCACCTAACCAATGGCATAGTTTTGGTGATTATTTCTTTTTATGGGGTGCCAACTTCACAGAGGTTTCACAAAGTGGCCAGAAGCTTTACCATGTGCGAGGGAGAGTGTGAAAGAGTGGTTAAAAAATGTTGTGGAAAGAGATTGTACCCAGGTTTGGGATACCCACTGTGCAAAGGTTTTAGTTCTAGGAACTCCGTTTGGGGGAAAACCGATCTAAAACAGTTCTATAGGAACTATCAGTGACGTAAGTGTACACTGATTGGCCAAACGCATATGAAACACCAGCTACCCGGCATTTTTAAAAAGCCATGTAAACATATTTTCTCAATGAACATGGAAAACAGCAATAACGGCATTTACCTGTTGTCTGCAGTGTTGTGTTCTTTTCTCAGCCTTGATGATATGCAACACTGCAAGTTGTCATAGGAGATTTCGTCTCTTAGCCCGACTTTTTGCTCTTTCAATCATGTAAATTGTGCATTTACATTCCCACTCCATTATCACGAAACCCATGACACACAACGAAAACAACTCCGATCACGTCGTTCTCCATTCACAGGTTGTTGATGTTTGTAAATGCTGTGCATAAAGACGTCGCTGTTGGCCACTTCAGAGTTCCTGCTGAATACAACCATGAAAACAGCCAGAGGGGGAAATGGGTTCTCTAGGAACCACCCTGCTGGCTAGTTCCTAACTGAGTTCCTGGAACTACGTGGTGCGAAAGCCCCTTTGGTCAAAGGCCGCATTTGCGTTTATTCCCTAGGTGAAATGGAGGTGATCCTGGAGGACCATGTTACGGCCCTGGTTGAAAAATTTTATTTCTGATCATTTTGATGTCTCACTAACATTCTCTATTCCCTCAGAAAAGTCGACGCATACATTTGTGCCCAACCAGCAGGTGCTGATAAGGAGTCTGAAACTGGTCAAAGTTGGAGAGCTGAAAAACTTGGGTCCGGCCATGGACGGGAGTGCTGACTGACCTGCAACCGCAGTGGATACATGCGAGTACTCTGAAGGCAGCCCCGTTCCGAGGGGGACATCCAAATTAACTAGGAGGGCAGACATATTGGGGGTAAAGGAGCTGAACAACGCAGTGTTACCTTCATATGCGAGCTGATTAGTTAATCTGGGCCAACACATGGACACCACTGAGGAGATTACAAACCAAGGAAAGACACCATCATCAATAGTCAGGGTGTGAGAAAGAACCCACCTAGAAAGTTCTGGTGTACATTTTTGGGCAATAAACTGTAATACACGTGATCCTGATGACCAAACTAAACCTGGTATTTATGTTACAGGCAATGTCTGACATGAGTCAGTCAGGGTCTGACTCATGTCAGGAATGCAGTAACAGTATTTACTAATCTAGCCCGACTTCCAGAGAATTAATATGTGTTTTGTAATGATTAAATATATGAGTGTCACAGCAAAGGGTCTGAATACTTAGGACCATGTGATATTTCAGTTTTTCTTTTTTAATAAATCTGCAAAAATGTCAACAATTCTGTGTTTTTCTGTCAATATAGGGTGCTGTGTGTACATTAATGAGGAAAAAAAATGAACTTAAATGATTTTAGCAAATGGCTGCAATATAACAAAGAGTGAAAAATTTAAGGGGGTCTGAATACTTTCCGTACCCACTGTA
>NW_015507573.1:0-36145 GCF_001515645.1 Sinocyclocheilus grahami | reverse complement strand
CTAAGGTGACGGTCTGCTGAGTGTTCTGCCTGTTTTGGAAGTCCAGCAAGTAACTTTGTTTCAAGAACCACAATCCTTTGTAGAAGTTTGCAGCAGTTCATGCAGCAAGTAGATTCAACAGGAGGCATTTTCTTTCTCTTCTGTTTGAATGTGGGCAGCTGTGTTTTCCCTTCTCCGGAATGTAAGGCAAAGTCTTCTTTTTCGTGGTATTATTCCAGTCCCAAAGAGTTTTTAGTTTTAGCGTTTGTGCCAAAAATGTGTTGTTTGAGCACTGTGCTGATCTGCTGAAGTAAAAATCAGAAAATCAGAAAAGTACAGAAATAGGGAGCAAAGCGCAGAGCAGTAAGCAAGAACGACCGAATGGTAGCGAAGCTGGAAGCACCTAACCAATGGCATAGTTTTGGTGATTATTTCTTTTTATGGGGTGCCAACTTCACAGAGGTTTCACAAAGTGGCCAGAAGCTTTACCATGTGCGAGGGAGAGTGTGAAAGAGTGGTTAAAAAATGTTGTGGAAAGAGATTGTACCCAGGTTTGGGATACCCACTGTGCAAAGGTTTTAGTTCTAGGAACTCCGTTTGGGGGAAAACCGATCTAAAACAGTTCTATAGGAACTATCAGTGACGTAAGTGTACACTGATTGGCCAAACGCATATGAAACACCAGCTACCCGGCATTTTTAAAAAGCCATGTAAACATATTTTCTCAATGAACATGGAAAACAGCAATAACGGCATTTACCTGTTGTCTGCAGTGTTGTGTTCTTTTCTCAGCCTTGATGATATGCAACACTGCAAGTTGTCATAGGAGATTTCGTCTCTTAGCCCGACTTTTTGCTCTTTCAATCATGTAAATTGTGCATTTACATTCCCACTCCATTATCACGAAACCCATGACACACAACGAAAACAACTCCGATCACGTCGTTCTCCATTCACAGGTTGTTGATGTTTGTAAATGCTGTGCATAAAGACGTCGCTGTTGGCCACTTCAGAGTTCCTGCTGAATACAACCATGAAAACAGCCAGAGGGGGAAATGGGTTCTCTAGGAACCACCCTGCTGGCTAGTTCCTAACTGAGTTCCTGGAACTACGTGGTGCGAAAGCCCCTTTGGTCAAAGGCCGCATTTGCGTTTATTCCCTAGGTGAAATGGAGGTGATCCTGGAGGACTATGTTACGGCCCTGGTTGAAAAATTTTATTTCTGATAATTTTGATGTCTCACTAACATTCTCTATTCCCTCAGAAAAGTCGACGCATACATTTGTGCCCAACCAGCAGGTGCTGATAAGGAGTCTGAAACTGGTCAAAGTTGGAGAGCTGAAAAACTTGGGTCCGGCCATGGACGGGAGTGCTGACTGACCTGCAACCGCAGTGGATACATGCGAGTAC
The DNA here is from genome assembly GCF_001515645.1 of Sinocyclocheilus grahami. Taxonomy (NCBI): domain Eukaryota; kingdom Metazoa; phylum Chordata; class Actinopteri; order Cypriniformes; family Cyprinidae; genus Sinocyclocheilus; species Sinocyclocheilus grahami. Next base: position 34,757 of record NW_015507573.1, on the reverse strand, counting down.
TCTGAAGGCAGCCCCGTTCCGAGGGGGACATCCAAATTAACTAGGAGGGCAGACATATTGGGGGTAAAGGAGCTGAACAACGCAGTGTTACCTTCATATGCGAGCTGATTAGTTAATCTGGGCCAACACATGGACACCACTGAGGAGATTACAAACCAAGGAAAGACACCATCATCAATAGTCAGGGTGTGAGAAAGAACCCACCTAGAAAGTTCTGGTGTACATTTTTGGGCAATAAACTGTAATACACGTGATCCTGATGACCAAACTAAACCTGGTATTTATGTTACAGGCAATGTCTGACATGAGTCAGTCAGGGTCTGACTCATGTCAGGAATGCAGTAACAGTATTTACTAATCTAGCCCGACTTCCAGAGAATTAATATGTGTTTTGTAATGATTAATTTGGCGACACTGCTAAGAAGTAGGAAGTGCTGTAATTCATTATAAACATTTCTTGCTGTTTTTAATTCCAGACTACTACAACAATATCTCTGATTTGATAAATCACATGAGAAACATTATTGTGGACCAAACAGAGGTATATGGTTGTGGTTAAGAGATGAGGCAATGTTTTAATATTAGGCCACATATTTCAATTTGCTATTATTTGTTGTGTTGACAATTTTACTGATCATATGTTTCGGTCCATGTGTATTGCAGTATTTGCATGCAATGATCAAGACAAGCCTTGAAATTATTCATAGATCACAGTATTAGATTCTGAACTGAAGAATGCATATTGTATTTTATTTGCTTGCCATTATTTGAAAGGTACTGTCACTTTAAAGAACAGCCTTTGCAATTTTCATCAAAAGTGAAACACTAATTCATAGATGATTTAAAGTGGCCATTGTTAATATTATCATGAACACCAGAATCATGAGAAACTGGAACAAAACATTTGATTCTCCTTTATATGTTTATATGTGGTGGAGAGACATTTTTGCTATCTTTGTGCTAAGTCACATTGTTATCATCAGATATAGTGAAGAACACACAGTGTCTACATAGTTATATGAAGATCATGATAATAGGGAAGAATTAGCCATCTCTGTCATATTTTGCAATTCTAAGTAAAGCAGTTTTGGATTTTTTTTTTAATTGAGAAGGAAAATTACATCTATTAAATCAAACTAGAAACAATTAGCATAATGTGAATCGTTGTATTGTATTACAACTTTATAATATGCTTATAGTTATAATTTGGTCTTTTATTAATGCTGTCCTGTTTTACCAGTCTATTAGACCAATTCACCCGTGGTCTAGAGGTGTGGGATTGTTCTTGCTTTCCCCTTTTCTTTCCTCATGTTTCTTGTTCTTCTGTGTGTTTCTGTATGTCAATAGTATGAATGACATGACATTGATCAACTTTTATATACATTTCTAAAAATTATTAGTTATAATGAACTTATTCTGCTGTGTTTTAAGCAAAAAGATTATTCTAGATTACAAATTAGTTTCTTACCTTATGATTAACCGTGAGAAGAAAAAAATGGAATGCAGAAAAATCCTTGTGATTTCTCTGTAAGTAAAAATCCCTATTATCCAAGAACATGAGTCACAGATCTGAGTTCTAATTTACATAATATATCATTTACATTTTTGTTAATAACTCTGGAACAGTGTTTTTTTCTTTTTCAAACTTTTCCTTTGTCTGATTTGCACAAAATTATTTTATCTCAAGATGCTCCTTCAATTGTTTTCAACATTAATTTCAATGTCTGAATTCAATAGTTTAAACATTTAACAGATATGGGCCAATATAGTTGGTGTTATATATTACAAAGTGGCCTATATTTTGTGGTTCTTGCATAACTCCATATTGGTACATATATATAACAGGACATTTTTTTCAGGTTCACACATGAAACGTAAAATTTCATGAATTTCTGATGCTCAGCAAGTTCTAAATTATAATAGTATAATATATAATAGTATATAATAGTATAATAGTATTTGTCTGTTTTCATATATTAGATAATGTGACAGACTGAGTTGATGAAATGTATAAAAATCTTGTTGAATTCAGTAGTAGTTATTACTAATTTGCACCATATAATTGCACTTAATATCTTCAATAGCATTTCTGTTTGGCAGTGTCATGTATTCTATTCTATTGTCTTGTGTAAATTATTTTGTAAGACAAGTACTTTCATAATTTAGTTAGCAGCTGTAGTATTATGTTAACATAAGAGTTAATTCAAAGTTATTATGTTGAATTTGGTTTATTTAGCATTTTTGCTGAATGCATATAGAATTTGTCACTACGTGTCTTTGCCTCTTGAATTATTATAAAATGTTGACTGGACCGTTTTGAAGACTCATTTTATGAAATGCTGAAACAAAGGTAAAAGGTTGTACTGTATGCCATTGCTATGGTTCATAGACCTTTGGTTTTAATATTGTAGGACATTCTATACTGTATATCTTTAAACATCTAAATCATTTACATATCAGGTGACTTAGTCCCACATATATTGCAAAAGGAAGGTAGGAGGATGCGCACTAGTGTCAGTTCACATTGCTGAACCTGAAAGAACAACTTCTGTTTTCTAAAAGATGTAAGATGCTACAGAAGACATTCAAAGCCCATAATGGGAGATCCAGCAAATGTGTATAAAAGTTTGATATGCCTATGTGATTACTGTGATGTTTTATATTTTTATATATTGTAATATGATTGCTAGTTGTTTGATGTTGAATTGTAGACGCACAACAGACAATCACATTTAACCATACAATTATAAGTATTTATTTAGGTAACATTGTTTGCTTGTGACTGGCAAACAAAGTCTCCAGAATTAACCTGTTGCAGATGTCAGCAGTGTTGTGAACTCAATCATAAAGAAATGCATGTATATGTAACACACAGAACAACAGCAATACAGTTACAATAGACAAGATTAAACTTATTAAAATTAAACTCAAATAGAATGAAACTCAAAAACATAGCCTGTAAAAATATAACTAACAATCAGAGAGTAATATTTAAATCATCACAATGTTAAATAAAAAGGGTTTTCAACAATCAAAGAACGAAAGATGGAAAGAAAGAAAAACAATAATTAAACAAAATGTCTAAAAACTAATTTGAAAATAACATTTTCAATAACTCTAAGGCATGTCAAGAGAACAAGTATCCATGAATGTATAGGTGAAATAATAATGTTTCACTAAGAATAGATCTTGTATATACAACATTTGAATGATGGATTTATTGTAAGAAATCAAAAAATTGCTTAATTTTTCATGACTTCTTTCATGGCAAGAACAACTGCAAGCTGTAGTCTGTGTATCAGGAATCCTAATAAAATTGTTGCTTTGTTTAAATGTGAAGCATTTGGTCTAATTGCACTCCACTGTTCTCTATTTCATGCATTAATCATGACATGCAAACATTAACTAATAAACCAAAGCCGGTTTCTGTACTTCTAATATTAGATATAATATTTTTTCTATGGATACCTCGATATTAAGATGTCAGTTTTAATATTTTTTACCATCACATACCAAACTAATTTAATCAGAGACCAGAGAGTTGGTGTTTGATGTTTTCTAAAGGCTTTCCTTTGCTTGGGCTTCTGTGATGCTTTCCCAGGATGAGGGGATATATGCAGGCTCCACATCATATTCATCAGCAAACTCCTCATTGAATTTTGCCATCACATATTTCCAGTATGCTGAGGCCTCTGCGCTGCAGTCTGGATCAATTCGCCAGTCTGGATAGATTTTACTGTATTCCTTATATGGATGCCACTGATCATTGGTGTCATGGCACTTGAAGCATGAGTCGCTGTGCACCGATGTTGTACAGATGTCTGTCACTAGTTTGTCAGAATATATTTCACTGCAGCAGCCAAGACCTTCTGGTCTGTGGATTGAGACAAAGTGTTTAGTGTGGACTTCTCCTCCAGCCTCACATGGTGCTTTACAGAATGGACACTGTTTCCCACAGCCCTGCACTCGTTTGAACAGCACATCCTGTGGTTTGGTTTGAAGATGACGTATTTTACTTTGAAACATTCTTGCTTGGAAACTTGCTTTCAGTGATTTATCCATGTCCTTTACAGAAAACTGAAGGCATTCGGTGAATTTTTTCTGATTTGCATTGTTCAGTGTGCTGATTTTATCCACTGCGTCCTTGGGAAAAACAAGTCTATTTTCAAGTTTCTTGCAGATGTTTTCGATGAATCCCTTGATGTCATTTTTCTTTGAGTCTTGTTCTGACTCTTCGATTGCCCGAGTAATTTCACTGATGACTTCATTTACAAGACTTTCCTCTAATTTTATCATTCTGTTCTCTGTTGTAAAGTGCTTTTTAACTTCGTCAAAAATGAACTTTTTAACAAATGATTCATATGACTCAATGAAATGCAAATATATTTGAAATTTAGATTCATAGAGAATATTTTTCAAGACTGAAACCTGAAATGTCATCCGTGATCCGAAAATTGCTGAGTTTTCACCAGTCACCATCTTGTCTGCCATTTCCATGCCCAAGTTCTCAGAAATATATCTTTCCAAGGCAGGTTTTAGACAGTTACTCATGAATTCATCAGCTTTCTTCTGACACTGGTCTCGTTCACGATAAAGGTCAATGAAGTCAGAGTGGTATGTTTGTTTGGCGTTCTCCAAGGTTGTTCGTGGGTTGCTTTCCTGGATGAATTGATTGTGAATCTTTTGAAATTCTCTGCTTGCAAAGCCACATATGTATAATTTAAGGGAGAGTTCAAAATCTTCCTTTAGCTTAAGATCTTCATGAGCTTTAAGTTTCTCATCAATCATGTTAAGAATCTCCCTGATGTATGTGTCATCATAATCATCCTTACATTCCTTCTTTCTTTCAACAAATTCCCAACAATCCCTGATAAGTTTCTTTGACATCTCTTGAACCCTCTTGATCTTCTGAGCATTCCAGAACTTGGAGAAAAAGTTACCTTTGGGGGAAACAAAATTTCCATGGCCTTGATTGTGCAGATCCTTCACTTTGTCTAAGCTTTGAGCCATTGAACTTCCTCTAGGTTGAAGATTTTTCCTCAAATGATGAAAGACTCTTGTCATGATATCTTGTGGTTTGAGCACTGTGTATGACAATGTCCTGACAGTCTCCTGCCACATCTTTTCAAATGCTTCATTCAGCACGGAGTCTGACATGTCTGACTTATTCTCACGACAGTTTTTCAGCAAGTTCAGCACTTTTTTCTCCATTGTGTCCATGTATGTCTTTTTGATTCCTTCCAACTTCATCATTCCATTTCGACGTGAAACAGCTGCATCCAATTTGATTCTGATTGAATTTGAAAGCTCTGTCTTCAAAGACTTGGCAGAGTTTATAAAGTCTTGTCGATAACTTTCCACAAGTTCAACATGACCTTCTCCTTGTTCATAGTATGATTGGATCTTGGCAATAATTTCGTCTTGTCCTTTTGAAAGCTCAGATTCTGCTTCTCGTAGTAAATGACAATGGACATCTTCAATGGTGCACTGCTCAGAGCTTTCAAATTTTCCATGGTTTAAGATATTCGTTTCAGCCTCTAATGCCCATGTGTGCATTTGTTTTCTCAGTGTCCAGTCCCAGCTGTTGTACTCTGTGCACAGTTTGATGTATGCATCAGCCACCAGGCTGTTTCTGAAGCTGAAGATGAATTTCTCAAATTTCACAGCAGTCCACAAGTCTTTTGTCCATTGAAGAAATTCCTTGATGTCACTGGGATTGTAATCTTTGAAGATCTCCATTATATGCTTTTTGAGAGCATACACAGACTCACTATAGCCAATACTCACTGGTGCCATTGGGGGGGTTCCATTGAGCACAGAGTTTAGGTAAATGTTCCAGCTGTTTTCGGTAAAGTGCATCTTCTGGGAGTGAGACTGCAGCTTCGTAAAGCTGGCTCATCTCTCGAATGAAATGCTCCACTCCTAAAGAACTGTTTGAAATCTTTTTATCAAGCTCAGCTATTTCTTTCTTGTTCCCACAAACATCTTTACATTTCTGTTTGTAGAGTTCTCTGAGTTGAGGCAGTACTTCATGAGATTTATTCTCTAGAGCGATTCTTAACCATTTTAAGAAGTAGGCTCTTTCTGGTGTTGATATTGCTTTGATAAAGCAGCTCATAGTTGTAGACATGTCTTTGGTGCATTGGTCTTCTCTGAGTTTATTTTTCTGCATCAAAAGGTCATTTTTGTAGTTCTGAACACTCATATCCCCTACTTTCTTCAACTGACATTCTTCCTTCTCTAACTTTGCCAATTTAATCAAGATTTCCCCTTGTAAGGACAGCTCCTCCTTCTTGAACTGCACTATGTCATTAATTTTGGATGTGATTTCATGTGCACTTACTTTGGCACACTGACATTCTTCAGCATCCTCATCCACCAAGATTCCCAGATTTCGTGCAATCTCAGCTAAACGAACAACTGACATTTTGTGATTGTTGTTCTTAATTGCATCTTGTAACTTGCTCTGAATTTTTTCAACGAAGTCTGCATCATTCTGCCTGTCTTTAAAGATGAAATTGCTTTTCTTCAGATTGAGCTTGTGGACTGTAGCTTTTATGTTCTCATTGTTGGAGTTCCCCACCAAAAATAACTGAGGCATAGATTTCTGGCTGGGGACTGAAATTAACTGTGAATCTAAAAGTTGGGATTCAAAGAACACAAACACAGCAGTTGAAGCCTCACAAAGAAAAGTGTACTGTGTTTCAAAGTTCTGAATGTCACCTCTCAAGTTGGCAATCGCTACAGGTTCAGGAAAGACATCAATGTTCTTGTTTCCACAAGGAAGATACCAGGCCATCTCAACCAAGCCATTTGATATTTTCTTACTGATGTTTCCACAATCCATGTTGAAGTGCACAAAGGTATCAGTGTACTGCTGTGGATTGCTGAGCAGCTTATTCAGAATTTCTGATTTGGAAATGTTGCATCTACCAAGTCTCACAAAAGACACTAAAGGTAATTCTGAAAGAGCAATCCTTTCTTCCACAAATGCACTTGTATCTGATAATGAGTGTGGTCTGTATTTTTTCACAATATCTCTCATTGCCCAAAGCATAAGAGTGATCTGATTATTATCACTGTAGGGAAGCAGCAGAGGAACAGCAAACTGACACATGGACATTTTTATGATCATTTCCTGCTGAAGAAAACTGTCAGAACAAAGGAAGATAGCAATCAAAATATCTAAAGGATTTACTGACTGAGGACAGTCTGATTTATTCTCCTGATCATCATCCCACTCTGAATCTTCTGTCCCATCTGATGAGGAACACTTAACACTCCTCGCTGTCCTTTGTAACATGATCAGTCTCTTCAAGAAGAGCCATGGCAGATCTGAAAGGGACTGAACAGACACATCCGTGACACTGTTCTTGTCGATCTGCAGCACTGTGTGTAGAGTGAGCTTCTTATCATAGTACTCCATCAAACCCAGATTTTCCAGGATTTTTTTAATGTCGTTTGCTGTAAATGAGAACAAAGTGAGTTACATTTGCCTCCCCCTGTCCAATATCCTCACTGCTTAATTTTAATAGCAATTTAAAATGGCAATATCCCCCCCCTCTCTTAAACTCTTAATATGCATCTACACTGATCAGCAGTTCAGTCTTTACAAAAATACTTGCTTTATGTTGGTGTTATTAATAGAGATTTAATGTATTAATTTTAATTTATACCATGGTCTGTCTGAATATTCCATTCAGATTGACTGGAAGGTGTGCAATAAAACTGTTGAATGCACAAGTAATGCCAGTCAGTTTAATCACCATTCTATATTAATGCGCTGCCTTCACCGAAGTGCGCACACCAGACATGTACAGGCCATAGGGAGCACCGGGACTTTCCCGGTGGGCCAGTTGAGTAGTGGGCAGATCGGTGAAGGGAGATCTCCCCTCTCCCCTATATAAAGCACTGTTTTTAAAATGCAGCACATCGGTAACTTCAAAAGGCAAATAATCAAAATGTGTGATGAAATGGTGCTACCCAATTAAACCGTGCATCTGCCAGCCATGCGCAAAAGCAGACTGAACGTGCGCTTTGCTTCTGCAGCTCTGTCAAGTGATAAACTCCAGAAGTCGCTTGATCCATTCAGATTTGACTCAGAATTTTGTGTTATACAATTATGTGCTATATATAAAATGTTGTTGTTATTATTTTATTAAATATTGGGGAATATAAATCACTTTCATAGAGGCTATTTTCATAATTTCTGCATGTGTTTACCTTTTTTATTATGAATTTGTATTTATTATTATTTATTTATTTTATAAACCATATCCATGGTAACAAGGAGCATTGTGACTATGATCTTATAAATAGTTGAACTTTTTAATCATTCTAATGAATTTTAATTGAAGTAAAATGTTAATTCAATTAGAGCTTGATGAAATATAAATAGGCCTGTCAGTGTCTCACATAAATTAGGTGTTAACTTTTTAACAAAATGGTTTGGTTACCAACATTCTTCAAAATTTCTTTCACAGATGAGATAATTTAATAGCAGTAAATTTACTTTACTGCATCCTAGTTCAAAAGTGCTTTATTGTCAAGTGCATTTCTATCCTTTTTGTATTAATGTTTTCCTCCATTTTAAGGCCCTAACCCCAGCAACAACATTCACAGGTGAACGCATCGGACAGGCTAGATTTTTTCCAGGGCCAAATTTTAGCGCCAGTCAAGCCCTGCAATAGGCGTAATGGTTTTTATACTGTACAAACTGTATTTTCTATCGACCTACACCTAACCCTACCCCTCGCAGAAAACTTTCAGCATTTTTAGATTTTCAAAAAAAACACAATTGAGTATGTTTTTTAAGCCTTTTGAATTACGGGTACCCAGAAAGTGTCCTCATAAATCACCTTTATATTGTAATGCCTGTGCCATACCCATGTCATTATACTAATTTGTGTCCTCATAAACCACATAAACATACACACACACACACACACACACACACACACACACACACATAAGTTAATTAAAATACTGTATATGCTAATCAATAAGATTATTAAAAGTAATTTTACTGCACTGCTTTATTTCAGAATGCTAAATCTAACATAACTGAAGAAAATAACCATAATGTTTATCCTTTCAGTCAAATATTGTTGCAAACATCAATAACAGATTACATCAATAACAATAACTTGTCAGTGCTTGGGGGTTTTCCAGCAATCAGGTTATGTGATATACCCGGGTATGTTTAAGGGTAAGTAAGCAGATAAACTCTTTCGCTTTCGGTTCCAAAACTGGAGGTAACTTCAGGGTATGTAAGTAGCCAAAGCAACTTACTCTCTGAACATAACCTGCTCCTGAGTAGTTTACTTACGGTGTTTAAAGTGAGCACACGACAGTAATGGGTCCAACTTAAATATGTACATACATTTCAGGATGTGGTGCATCTTTGGGAATAATCACTTTGGATCTAAAATAAACTGCTTTCTTAATATGGCTTTCCAAAAAAGTGCTCTCTTTGCTCAACTTACCCCTGTGTGGGGTAAATTGAGCCTAGGGAGAGGGTAAGTTGAGCCTCAGTTTAAACTGTACCATTGATTATGCTGAAGTAAAACTGAGCATTTTCACCTCATACTATATCAAAATAAGAGAAATTCAATAAAAATGACTTAAAATCTATGTTTGAGCCTTGTGATGGACTTACATCCATCCAGGGAGTTTCCCCACCGGTGGCTCAAGATGCTGGGTTACGCACCAGCTCCCCGCAACCCTAATATGGACAAATAGGTTTGGATAATAGAATGGATGACTTCTTAAAAGTTTTATTTAAAGATACAGTTTACAACTTTAAAGAGATTTTTACAATTATTTAAAAAGTTAAGAATAAAATAAAGTTCAAATTGAAGAATTAAAAAAACTGACTGCAATTAACTTTACAGAACTGGGCTAATATTACTTAACATCCCACTTATAAATATTGCAGGGAAATAAAGTTTCATAAAACTTCAATGGCCAATTTTCATAAACAAGGCCTATTTAAAATTTTCAGAACAAAATTAAATTCAAAACAAAGAACAAACAACAAAATCAAAAATGTTTGGTCTAAAATTAATGAAATTTCATGTAGAATTACAGTAAAATAACACTTAATAATCATAAGAAGGGGTAAGCCACTGGCTCAACTTACCCCAGGGCTTTTGGCTCAAATTACTCCACTCCTACCATTTAAAAAAATAACTTGTATCATCCAGCAGTTTAGATCTAACATCACACTAACAGTATAGCCTCATATTATAACTTCCTAAAGCCAGGGACGAATTTAGTGATTTGGGGGCCCCAGGCAAAATACAGGAATGGGGCCCTATACAATTTCACACATTTACAACCTTGAGGTTTCTTTCACTGTTGCTCGCTGCTGCACGACTGTGTCCCATAGTTGTGTCCAATCTTTTAGATTTTTCATGTACATGTTATAAATAAAGGATTTTTTTAATGTTGTAAATCCCTTGTTCATATTTAAACTGGTTATAATAGTATTGGAGTAGGTTGGACACTGGGTGGTGCGTTGGGGTAATTTTCACTATGCAATTGTCTACACAACGCAAGCCTGTCTAATTCTAAACTTTAAAATATACATTTATTTTTTATTTATTTTAATTGCACATTTCAATTAAACTGAAGGAAATTATAAATGTACATGCTTAAGGATTATTTCCACAAAACGTGAAGTGTGCCTGTGTGGAAAGTGACTGTGCATGGTCCTTCTTGGGTCCTTCACAAAAACGAGTGAGCCCATTTAAAAAAATTAAAATAGGCCCTATATACAGTAATATGCACTGTTGCTTAGTATTAAAATTTTAGCTTCAGATGCATGATATTTGTAGGGCCCTATGAAATCCATTTTATTTTTCCCAGATTAGCCTAAGTTTTATTTTTTTCCAAAAAAAAGATTTCCGTTTAAATTTTTCTGGATTCAGTTTTTTTTTTCCGTTTTAATTTTTCTGGATGATTATATTAAATTTTAACAAAAAACATGTCTAATTAATTAAAATCATGAAACTTGTTTAATTTAACAGCAATTTAGGCCTATTAAAAGTTTAACAAAAATTACATTCTTAGGGCCCAAATTCTGTGCTTTCCATTTTAATTTTTCTGTATCCCATTTTAATGGTTTATTTAACCATTTTAAAAGATCATTTTTAGATCTAATTAATTGAATTCATAAAAACAACTTAATTTATTAATTTGTATACAATAGTAGGGCCCTATGAAATGTTAATTTTTATTTTATTTACTTATTTTTTAGAAATTGTGTTGTGTATTTTCATTTTTCTGGTAATCAAATGAAGGCAAAAACATGAATCTATCTTTTTTCCCAATGAAAATTAAACAATTTTGTACATTCAAAATGCTACACAACAGAAGTTTACTGTGTAACGAGCAATGTCACGGAATTTGTCAAATATTGAATGAATAAATCAAATGCAATTCAGTACACTTCAATCAAACCGCGATATGGACTAGTGTATGTGAATATTAAATGGAAAAAATACAATTTAGCTTTACAATAAATACAACCGCGAGCGTTGCGCGTTCATTCCGTCACATTCCGCGTTACACAGTAAATTCCGTTTTTATGAATAGATTCCGGGATTCCGTCCCTATTTTCTACATCGCTCTACTTTTGCTACGAAGCACGTTCAACGCGGACGCACAGACGGTTGTCGTCGTAGTGAACATCAGAGCAACCACTTGTGCGTCCGCACTGAACGCGTATCTCGCATATAAAAAGCATTTTAGGGGGCCCTTTGCTTTTGGGGGCCCAAGGCGGTCGCCTACCTTTGCCTAATGGTTAAGTCCGCTTCTGCCTAAAGCACAAACACATGTGTGATATTTTTTTAAGATTTGTCTGCAATTGTTCAGACATGACAAGCATGAGTTCTTGAACATAAAAAAAATCACTCTGAACAGTGTCTGCAAAACAGTTTTTTGAACCTAAATGTAGTTACCAATTATCCCATATTATCTCTCCATCACATGTTGAGTAAAATGGACAAGTCTTCATATATTTGTGGTCATATCACCAATTTTGTTTAAGGTTGTCTAGAAAGAAGGGGTGGCTCAACTTCCCCACCGGTTCAAATCACCCTGCTCTCCCCTATAAATACAACTATATGTATGTATGTATGTATGTGTATATATAGTTGTATGATATGTTAATTATAAAGCACTATTATAAGTATTATATAAGGTAACACTATATTACCCTGGGAGTTACCTCTGTTTTTGGAACCGAAAGCGGAGTTTATCGGCTTATTTACCCTTAAACATACCCAGATATGTCACATAACCTGCTTTCTAGAATACCCCCCTGTGCTTCCTTTGTTCAGTGTCAGTTGATGTTTCTCTGTAGATGGTCTTGTTTTTGGTTTCCTGCTTTTCTCCTGTGTTTCTTAGTTTACATGTGTTTGTCTTTGTGGGGACATTTTGTCCCCATAAAGTAAGATACCTGAACCACACATATAAGTAATCATCCACATAAGCCATTGTGCTTGGACCCTGATGATTGCAGCATGCGGCTATATTTTCAGTTAGTGTTTTTTAGAGGCCTTTCAACAAATAGTGCATTCACAGTGTTGCTGAAACAATAATAAATCTGAAATATAAAGAACAAATACTGTACAAAGTGTGAATGAACTAAAAAGTTTTTTGTTTTTTTAACCTGGCATTAGAGGAGATTGGTCTGTTGTCTCCTTAGCCCACGATTCACCTGTCTGTGGAGCTTCGACTATCTGGTGAGATTCTTCCAGGAGAGATCTATCTGTCTGTGAAGAGTTGTTTGATTGTAGAGATCCATCTATGTTTGGAGATTCATCTGTCTGTAAAGATTCATGGTTCCAACATTAGAAACAAGCTACTCAAATTTATTTTGAACAAGATCCCTGATCGTTTCAGTCTGATCTGAACACTTTCAGCAGCTAAGATGCTGAGTAATGCTGTAATGCTAAGACTGTTACTGAAGGAAGGAGCACCTAAAAACTAAATATGAAAGTGCATATAAAATATTAACTGTTAGGTACGCTGCGCTATGTAAACTTGCTTATGCATATGTTGTTGCATGAGCGTGTCTATGTACGTTTGTCTGTTTCAGATGTGAAGTTCATTGGAGGATCTGACTTCCACTCTGCTGACGTAAGATGCTGACGTCTGTGATCATGTCACCAATTGCCTGCTGTCGGGCAGTTTAAAAACCACTCTAACTTTAATGGCGATTAGTCTGGGCTGGGTGATGATAAAACATAATATAACAACAACATAAAATCCAGTCCTGGGGGCTGTTTCATAAAAGACGCTAAGAAAAGCAGGGATTAAAGTCCAAAACCTGACTTAAAATAACCTAACAAATCAATCGGGACTAAAGCGGTTTCATAAACGACCATTTATGTTCACTCAATCTCACTAATTCGATCCAGGTTAAATGAGTCAGGATAATTTGATGTGCACGCTTATTCTTAAGCAGTCCTTAACGTCGATCATGGATCAAATCGATCCACCATTGCAAACAGAGAATATTTGTGCTGTTTAATGCATTTGAGACATTGTGTTTTCCTCGGTGCATAACTGACACGTCACAGGTATATTTTTCAACTGTAAATGTTAGAAAGTCATGCAACTATATCCATTTTGCTGTCAGGAGCGGGCGAGGCTTACATGAGTGAACGAGCGCTGTTGCACACATGCGCGCTAAACAAATGGAACGCAATAGAATAATAGCTCAATAATTCTGAATAAAATATGCATTCTGCTAAAATATTTGTTGTTGGACATTAAATGTGACGCATGTTGAATTTTAATCCTACATATAAGTGTTTTGTTTTGATAGCAGTAACTGTAAATCAAATGTAAGCTAGCTAATACTAGCTCAAATGAGTTAATGTGTATTATTTTCATTTTTAATTGTGATTTTAACTTTTAACTTAGTGTTTTTAATGCTTTAAAGAGCAATTTTATATTAGAATGTTTTAATGTTGTACTAATAACCATAAAGTACAGCTGTCATAAAACCAGAGAGAAAGGCTGCATGGCTAGAACCTGCTGATCAACTGAATGCGCATGTAGCAGCATGTTAAAATGTTTTCAAATATCTTAAAACAAAGTAAATAAATCTTGGGCACAATACATTAAATACAGTCGGTTGTAGCCTATATTTTTATTTATTTGATTTAGGCCTATTTAAGTTGCATTTTCTGTATACTTTTATTTTTGGACTGATAACGTCAAATAATTGTATGTGAGAGAGTCAGCACCGTAATATCAATGCGTTCCTATTGGTCAGCGTTAGAGGAGCTCAGCTTAGCCTGACAGTTAGCCTGCCCCGGACCAGGATAGTTTCCCAGCATAAGTTGCCACAGTGACTGAGCTTGAGCTATGGTAATTTTGCTTTATGAAACCAAATCAAGTGAAAATAAGTCAGACTTACTGAAATAAGCCTGGCCTATTTGGTAAACTTGTTTTATGAAACAGCCCCCGGGTCCTCTCTTGTCCTTCACTGTCGTCACTCCATCTTTTATCCTTCCGGAACTCCTCCGTGGGACTCGAGACCGGTGAGTGGCGCAGGTGTCGCTCATTATTATTTACGCCACTGGCCTCACTCCGCTCCCACGGCTCTCGGCTCCACCCCACTCGTCACATACATATTGTAAATATTTACTTTACTACTTCACTCTTTCTCTCAAGCACTTTAAAAGAAAAACATTGTGACTAAAGTATTGATTTTGTTGTCGTTTTCTTTCCTTGTGTGGTTCATCTCCCACCTTGATACACACACACACATAAATCTTGTATGTTATGTCTAATAATATCCCTAGATGTGCCACCATTGATTGATGAGGGATGTAACATTAACATAAAAAAATAAAACTAAATATTAAAGTGTAATAAGGTGTCCTATATCATTTCACTTGTGTAGGGGTATTTACACAAGCCATGAAAACAAAAAATGAGTGCTCAGAGAGACAGAGGTAAATGGTCGTAAAAATAAATGTAAAAACAATGGATGTGGAGCTTTGCTAACTCTGTAGAGTTTCAAAATATTTCCTATTTATTGGTGAAATGTTAATATGATGCCACCAACATTAAGCCATTGTTAAAGCCATTGTTCATTGTGTGCACACAAGCTCATGATGTTTAAAATACTCCCATGTTTTTATGCCCCACTATCCTACTTTGTCTGTTCAGTAGTTACATATATGTCCAATACATATTCACATATTTACTATATACATATTTTTTTGAGATGCAGATGATATTATTGAAGAGGATCGTGCAGAACCTGTACAAGCATGGCTTTTAATGGTAGGCCTATGTTTTTGTTTGTCTGCTTTTGAACATTGATTTTGAAACTTGTGAATCCATTAGAATCGTTAGAAGACAGAATCGCGATTCATATATGAATAGATTTTTACGTGCACCCCTAGTTTTCTCTTCCTCTTCTCTAAAGCAGCGCAGGCCTCGCCCCCTTTGCTGCCTTTTCCCGAGGGTGGGGTTTATCTGGGTTTATTACGTCACAAACCCGGGAAGTAATTTGTTGTAGTCCCTACCAGCCGTTTTTGTAGGCATTAAACCGCCAGAATTTTAAAAGAAGATATCTCCGTTTGCATTGAACTTTCAGCTTCGTAACTTTGCAGATATTGTTTATGCTCAAACAGCAACATTACGCACTAACTAAAGTAAAAAAAGTGAAATTGCAATCAACCACCCCTTTAAATTCCTCCGTCCAGCTATTGTTAAATTTGCAGCTATATTTTGTTTTTTTCGCCGTAGCACCACCTGAGCTTCCTGATGCCATTTCTAGTAGTGATGCTTGATTCAACTTCCCCTGTCTACCTGCGCAGATATCAACAGCGCAACTGAGTCGTAGGTTGCCAGGTTGGGGTCACAAATGGGTTCAAAATTGTATGATCTGTCTATTGTGCAAGTAGGATGCGTTTCATACAAGATCTGGCAACTGGACAACCATATATGGAATAATATATTGACGTGATTATTCATATAAGGAGGTAGGGCCATACAAATTACGGGAGTGTTGACAGGTATGGTATATAAAAATATATATAAACTTAAATTACATAAGTAGCCTATATAAAATTACAAAATAAACAGTCATCAATCAGTACTTTTTACTTTATATTAAAAATCAAGTACTTTTGTACTTTCACTCAGGTAAAATTGAAAAGGAGTACTTCATACTTTTACTGGACTTTCATTATACATATAATGCAAATATTTTATTATACATATCTGTACTTTTACTCAAGTACTTGATTTGTGTACTTTGTCCACCGCTGGTTGCTTCCTAATGATGATTTACACTATATTTTACACATTGCACATTTTAACACAGAAGCCTGAAAGACTTTAACTGTCGTGTCATAAGATTATTGATCTTATGTGTGACTTGATTTTTTCCCCCAATTATTTATTTTCTTTATTTAAATTTTGTTGTTGTTGTTGTTAACATCCCAATTGGAGTAAAGAATGTGGAAATTTCAGATTAATGTAATTGTAGTCTTTACTTACTTTTACTTACTGTAGTCTTTAACCTAATAAAGACTACAGTAAAGAATATTTTTTTAGGAATGTGTTCATGCATCATGTTTTCTAATTGAAATGTCTTTAAAAAACGATTGTTTTGAGTATCTGGATTTATTTCAATATTAAGTGATTTTGAAAATGAATATAAATGTAATTATCAATAAAGCAGTCATGTTATTCATATCTGCACTCTTACCTTCACTGCTGTTTGTGTCCGTTTTCCCCATTGTGATCCAAAAATACCTAGTAGTCCTTGTAGTAACCCTCCAGAAAATCCTAGTATTCCACTGAAAAATCCTGATCCTGCTATTCCTGCTGCTATTGCTCCTGCAATTCCAGCTGCTCCTGCTGCAATTCCTGCTGCTGCAGCTCCTGCTATTCCTGCTGCTACTGCAGCAGCTCCTGCTACAATTGCTGCTAGTCCTGATACTCCAATTACTACTAATACTATTGGTAATGCTTTTTTTGCTACTTGTATAAACCTCAGTATCTGTTTTACTTTATCTATCGCCCACTGTATTTTATTTGTTGCCCATTGTAATTGTGTTCTTGCTAGAGCTACTGTTGAGGCTCCTGCCATTACTCCTGCTACTGCTGATCCAGTTTGTGACTGTGCTCCTGCTAATGATCCCAATATTGCTGCTGCTGTTCCTGCTACCCCCCCTCCTATTGCACCCGCTACTGCTGCTACTACACCTGCTACTGTTGTTAATGCTCTTTCTTCTGCTCCCCATAGTGATCGTAAAATGGCTACTCCTGCTCCTGCTGCTGCTCCTGAAATTGCTGCTGCAACTGCTCCTGCTACTGTATTCACTACTTCTGCTGTTCCTGCCCTATGTACTACTACAGCAACTACTAGTACTGTTAATGCTGTTGTTAGTGATGTTTGTTTCCATGTTTTTGATTGCAGTGGTGACTGCAGACTTTCCTTTCCTTTTTGCACTGGAAAAAGTAAAAAACAAAAAGAAAGAACTTTCAGCACCAAATATCATTATAAACATCTAAAAATATGCTTGCTAGCATGTATAGAATTTTGATGTTATCCAATTAGAATTTACTTGTCACAATTACCCATGTTGCTTGATTTTAAATCATCAGGATATGATGATCCAGTTCTTCTGATAATGACTCTTGTCAGGTTCACAGCTCCGGTGCCATTTAACCTAGTTTTAAAGAGATCCATGTCAAGAGTGCAGTAACCCAGGCAGCTAATAGGGAATGTTCTCATAACTTTGGTTAAGGTTCTCTCAAAGTTATGAGAAAAAGTTCATTCACTAACGTTAACAGAATACTTGTTTAATGTTATCTGGTCTTTAATTATGTTCTCAGAAGGTTAGCAAAAACATTTATTTATGCATTGTTTGTTGAAGGTTTTTTAAATGTGCTCATGATGTTGGGAGAAAATATTTTTTAGAACAACATTCTTCCTTTAACATTTAGAATGACAACTAACTTCAAATGAATAAGGTTGTGTGTGCTGTTTTAAAAGAACATCCTTCAAACATGGGAAAGTTTTATAGCCTGTCCCATAGTTATTGTTACTAACTTTTCTCTTAAATTTATGTAAAGCTTATGCAAGTGTTAGAACAGGGTTCCTCAAATCTCGCTCTGGAGGGCCAATGCCCTGCAGAGTTCAGCTCCAACCCTAATCAAACACAGCTCATCAAAGTCTTCAGGATCCCTAGAAAATCACAGGTAAGTGAGTTTGATCAGGGTGTGAGCTAAACTCTGCAGGGCAGTGGCCCTCCAGGACCGGATTTGAGGAACCTTATTGAAACTTTGATTTGTTGAATCTTTCATTGTTTGAATAAAACACTTTCAAAACAATATCCAAGATATCACCACATATTGTCATTAATATTTGATGAATGTTCTCATAATGTGGCAGAAAACATTATTCAAATGTCCTTTAACTACTAAGGATCACTAACTTTCTGGCTGACAAATGGCTTAAGGTTGGATGTTACGCAGCAGAATCCCCTGAGTTTAATGAACACCGCTCAGTGTTCATATGTGTTCACACTATATGAAATAATATAGTGTGAATAATACACATTATAATACTGAAGCAGTGGTGGAGTTAATGAGATAATTAAGTGATGATTAAGTATTAATGATGACACACTGAAGGAAAGAGGAACAAACATTTGAAGTCACCATTGTGGTGACCAGTGGTTCCTGTTTTTGGGCACTAGACCCTTGATTGTTTTATTAGGTTTTTTTTTCTCTCTTTGGCTGCTGTATTCGTGTGCTCAACAAACACTTTTACTTTGTCAGAACAAGTCAAGACAGAAAAACATCAGGTGATGTTGACTGTAGGTTATTGTCGTTATGAAATGAACTGATCCACTAATCAGAAGTGTTTGTTTTTAATTTGTTTAAATATTGTGCGACTGACCATGTGATACTACTGTACAGATATTATGAAATCATATTGGGTCTCATTTATGAAACGAATGTATTACAGAAAATTGAGCGTACAGTTGTTTCTACGCAAAACTTGGAATTTATCAATATGGATGAGAGTGGTGGCTATATGATCAAATCACGAGTGGTTTGATCTCTTTAGGCAGATTGAAAAAAGAATGCTGTCACTAATGATTCCATATCACTGACAGCTTCAGATTTGGAGAATTGGGCATGCTCCGGAGAGAATCCTGACACCCTTCTCCCCAATGGGTCATTATGGGCCGGCGGAGAGTGAACTGATTCGCATTCTCACCAGGCTGTGGAGAATCTTGGTTTAGAATGGTTGCCATTGCCGTTTGTAGGACTGATGCCCGCTGGGCTGTTTTCAGCTAATCTCCCGCCAGAGACCGGTGCCGTTTTTTCCCTGAAGTTCACAGCGAACTCACCAAGGTGTGGCATGCCCCCTACTCGGCATGTGTCCACTTTTTTAATTCTGCCGCCCTTACCTCTGTTGATGGCACTGAAGTAAGAGAGTATGGCAAGCTCCCCCCATGAGAAGAGGCAGTCACTACACATCTCTACCAGTCATCTGCCTGGCAGATTTGCAAAGCACTTCACTGTAGCTCAAAAGTCATTGCAGGTCATGTGCCACTTCCTGCCTCAGTGCTCCATCCCCATAGAATGAGGCTACTCGCCCCAGTTTACTCGCAGACTGCCTTGCTTCAGAGGTATTAATCTAACTTTGGTACAGGACAACAATGCTTATGTTCTCCGGTCTGAAGTGCAAACTTTGCTTGCAAAGGGAGCCATGGAAACAGTTCCTCTAGCAAACAGCGAGTCAGGCTTTTATAGCCGCTATTTCCTCGTTCCCAAGAAATATGGCTGGCCCAGGCATCTGAACTGTGTGCTTATGTGAAATGCACAGACGTGGCTCTTTCCCCTCTGAGACAGATGGGAATCTGCATTCTGAATTACCTCGACGATTGGCTGGTTTTAGCCAGATCGGAGCAGGAACTCATCGCTCACAGGTCGCTGCTACTCAGTCACCTAGAGCGCCTTGGGCTAAAAATCAATTTACCAAGAGCTCTTTGTCTCCCAAACAGCGAGTGGTCTTTCTGGGGACAATTATCGACTCGAACCCAAATGCGGGCATGGATTACGTCGGAACGCTCCCTGATTATTCAGCGGCATCATTCAAATTGGGGACTTCACATCCGCTCAGGGCTTTCCAGAGGATGCTCGGCCTCATGTTGGCCACCTCCTCTCTGATTCCTCTGGCATTGCTCAATATCTCATTTTTGGCTCACGCCTACAGGAGCCCTCAGTAGAGTGCTCCGAGGCTGGGCTCGCAGAGCAGGCTTCATTCTGCACTGCTTATTGCACGGTGCGATTGGATGCATTCCCCAAAGCGTCAAGCAATGCAATGGGAGAGACCGTTCAATAGGTAATGTTCTAGTTACTAATGTAACCTTGGTTCCTTGAGATAAGGGAAAGAGCGTTGCTTAGTCTGCCGTGCTCTAAGGCTGCATGTGAATCGATGACTGTCACTTCAGTCAAAAGATCCTTATGAAATGGCACTCTGAGCCAACTTATATAGAGGTCGGCTCCTCCCCTTTTGGCGGGCTAGAGCGCCATTGGTTTGTGCAACTACACAAATGTGAACAAATCAGGCTTCAGTATCAGAGTAAACAGGAATTTCCCAAAAGCGCCAAGCAACGCAATGCTCGTTCCCTTATCTCAGGGAACCGAGGTTACGTTAGTAACCAGAGCATTTTTTAGGGGCGTGATATTCAAATGACGATTGTTTTTAGTACGATGGGATTGGCGGCATATGAAAGTTTCATGAATTACATGCAAACCCTTTTGTAAGTTGATTTGTGCACTCGTTTCTACGTTAGATTGATAAATGAGGCCCATTGTGAGCATGAGGCTAACTACAGTGTCATTTAGACACTCACCGACATCAACAATTGGCAAATGAAAGCAACAATGGTGACATGCTTCATGCGAGGAAGTGGCATGCCATGGATTCATTTACTATTTATATTTGAATATTTTTTTGATTGTCACCATTGTTGAGGTTTGTATGATGAGTGTTGATGTCTAAGTGTGTCTCAACTTATACACAAGAGTTTGTAGCATTTTTGGAATCTCTCGTAAGTGTCACAAGTGAATTTTCTCTCACAATAGCTGAATGTATTACCTTTTTTAACTATTACTATTTCATAATTAAGTCAGTCAGTCATGAAACTACAGGAAAAGCAGTTATTTAAACCACTTTAATGACTACTTTAATGACATTCATTTGACTACTGTTAAAGCAGACATGTTGATCTGCTTTTTAATCTTTCAAGTGCAAGTATACAAAGAATTTTAAGTTTATTTGGACGAATAAATGTCAATACATAAGAATGGATGACATGATTAAAAAATATGAAGACAGTGATGTGAATGCGCCTCACAAAACTCCAGTTTGGAATAACAGATATATGAAGTTTGAAAGAAAGTCTGTATATTTTGAAGAATGGAAATCCAAAGGGACTTGGGCTGTTGCCCATTTCTTGGATGATAATGGAAATTTGTTAAAGTATACAGTGTTTTGCGAAAAATTCCAAATGCAGTGTTCTGTTAATATTTATAATAGGATGATCAAAGCCATTCCAATTGCTGTAAGATTAATGGTTAAAGAAGACATTTTGTACTCCAAAGTCTCCCCAGAATTGAGGCTTCTCTCCTTAGAAGGTTGCGATTTTTGTGATAAAATAATTACAAATAGAGTCATTAGAAATTTTATTTTACAGGCTTATAACGCAAACCCTATTAGACAGGAATACATGCTTAAAGATTTTGATATGGTTGAAATTAAAACAATTGGGCAGAATTATTAGTCTTTTGCCCCTTCCTCCAAGGATGTGAACTTCAAAATTTTAAATGTGATTTATCCTACCAATGAATTTTTAAGACTGAAATTTAAATTTGAGGTGAATAATTGTGTTTTTTGTGAAACAAATATTGAAAATGGTCTAGGGAGCTTGAACTCCCACCCCTCACTGAGAAGTTGATTAGGTTTGGCATTTGTCTGGAAAACAAAGAGTTTGATTTTGTTATTAATTTCTTGGTATGTTTTGGAAAGTTTTTCATTGATAAGTACAGATTGTTTAAATCTAAACCCAACTTAACAGTGGATGAATGAGGTTAAACTCTTGTGCAAATCTTTAAAAGTTGTTAAAAACAAGAAAGTCCTCAAAATGATTTCTCTTTTGGATTCATTTAAAAAGCCCCTTTTGATTTATGCATTTACTTTTTCTATTTTGTATTTTTTTTTTTTATTAAATTATTTGTTAGTTTATTTTATTTAGATTTTTCTATTTTGTTACTGGCTGTGCTCAACCTAAGTCTAATCAAGTGTTGATATATTCAGAGATTTGATTGTTACTTGTTAGTTTGTTTGTAAAGTGGAAGCATAATTAAAAAAAGCATGTTCTGTAGTATGAGGGATGCTGTCAGATGCACTTGATTATTGGCCGATACCTTAAAGTTCCACTATTATGCCATTTCCAATATTGCCTTTCATGCAGTGTGCAATGTGAATGTAAACGATCTGCAAAGTTGTGAAGCCGACAGTGCACGATAAATAAAGTTACTGTCTCCCAAAATAAAGAATTGACTCTGAACAGCCGAAACGAGTCGTCAGTAATTCAAATCCCACTTCCATGATGGCTACACATCACAGGGTAACACATTTGTCACATTTGGTAAGAACATTCTGTTCTTTGTTGGCCGACCATAAACAGCTTCACCCGCCCTCAAACGCGTCATTTTACTGACGACTGCTTCTGTAATCTCAGAGAGTTCATTGCGGGATTCACAAAATGCTTACTCTTGAAAGATGAGCTCAGTGCCCAGTTTATTTGGACCAGCTGACCACTGAATCACAACCTGTAAGTATGATAGATAACAGATTTTTATATTTTCTATCGAGTGCTCAAAACGCAGTAGACCAATCACAACAGACTGGGCCATCTGACCAATCAGAGCAGAGTAAACTCACGGAAAGGAGGGGTTTAGAGAGACTGAATCTGAGAACTGCTTCGAACGAATCGTTTGAGAATCATTGGAAAATTATTTGATATTAAATGCATATTTTGAGAAAATGAAAGTGTTTTCTGACTTTGCATGCATGTAATCCTACTGTAGAAGACTCCCAATCAATATTAGGAATCTTAAAAATGGCATAATAGGGGCACTTTAGGATAGGATAGGATAGCCCTTGCCACTCTTAAAATTGGGCCCATCAAGTCAACAACCAAATTAAATGTTTAAGTTACACACTAATACAGATAAATTGATTGCTTCTGTGAAATTGTCAGGGTGTCAAAATAAAATATTGTAACATGATACTGGCTATGAAGCAATAGACAAAGATGATACGGATACTTACTCTGCACAGGGAATGTGTCTCTGAAGTCTTGATGTGGCTGCACTTTTTCTTTAATTTTCTTGTGTACTATTAAACAAAAGGAGATGATGTTGTCATAATTACATAAACGGGAGAATTGAATGATTTATCTTAAAGTGCGAAAAGCTTACCAATATGTAAATATGTTTGCACACTATGCAATTCATAGGTCCCATTTTAATTATTACTAATGATTAATAGTTATGTATTTGTACAAAAATTATTATAGTTAATTCACTCACTGGACTACAGAAGAAGAATGTTGATGCATGATGTTGGTATGTTGGTTCTTTGTTAGAGACCAATCCAACCTCCAGACAAAGATCATATTTAACATTTTAAATATGAACAAAGAACATTTAAAATAAAGATCATATTTAGAAAAAGGTATTAGGCCTATTAGGAATAATTATAGGCAATTTAGTTCAATTTCAAGTGTAGTTCAATTTAAATGCATGTTTCATGTTGGTTAGTTAACTTGGTCTAGTGTAAATTGTATCAGCAAACCCTGTCTCATGCAGGGATGTCATTGTACGGCAGTACAGGGTAACTAACCTCCCCATGCTGGGTAACACTGCAGTCAGCAATGAAAATTAAGAGCAGCTTTATTTCAAGCACTGACTTTTAGAAACAATCTGTTTATCACGAAATACGTTTCTTCTCATTTTTTCCCCACTATGTACGGGTCACAAGAGAAATATTAAGGTAGTAAATTAAGACAGTTATATGCCGTTATCAGCATATGTTGAAGTAGATTTGTCTCTTGTCTTCTCTGAGAGAATATGTGCCGTTAATGCTTCGTCAGATGCCGAAAGCGCCATCAGTTTGTACTTTCACTTTCTGCATAGGGAATTGGTTAAGACATTCACCGACATAACTCTTGCGCAATGTTTGCACGTTGCTTGCGTAATACCCATTGTCTCTCCTTCATGGTTTAAAACAGAAATATTTCCAATAGCCTATTGTGACGTAACCCATCCAGGAGTGGGGCCTTGGACTTGCGCGATTTTGTGCTACGCCACTGGCAAGGCTTCACTCAACTCACGATTCGATTCACTTTTCTTTTTCTTTTTTTACAAAATGAGATTTAAGGCAAATTATAAATTAAATATGGCCTTTTATTATTGCTTGGACAAAATGCTGCATGTTTCTTTGTGAAACTGAAATATAACACTATAATAATATACTAATATGGCACTTGATTGCTTCTATTGACCTCATTTGTAAGTCGCTTTGGATAAAAGTGTCTGCTAAATAACAACATGTAAATATAATGTAAATGTAAATAACAAAACTAAATTGAAATATTAAAACAAGCCCCAAATAAAATAAATAACAAATAAAATAAATCTCTTCATATAAACAAAATAAGGCTTTGTCTGTGCTCTTAACATTTAAATTTAGAGGCAACCACTGCATTTTAATCATGACCCAAAAAAAAGATGCTGCATACATGCAACAGGAGCAGTTTTTAATCTAAATTACATTGTATAATTTCGAAATTTGAAGCAAAAACAGAATGGTTTGACTTCAGTTCCCCTCAGACATACCTTCATATAAACTCCTACCCCTAATTGAATCGCGATTTGTTTAGCATCTCAACCGATTTGAATCGTCACATATTTGAATCGATTTTCAACCAGCTCGTGGTTAATCGTTACATCCCTACTTAATGCATTAAAGGGGTCATCGGATGCCCATTTTCCACAAGTTGAAAAGTCTGTAACATAGTTTGGTTAAAATTTCTCAATTTCTCAAAAAAAAGATGGTTCCTTAAAAGTTTTTTTTATATGCAGTAATGGTTTTATTTAGAACCATAGCATTCTGAAGAACCCTTTTATGCTGATATGGTTCTTTGTGTTAGAGTTGAGGGTTCTTTATTCCCGCTCTTTTGTTTTTCAAATCTGTAACTGTCAAAGCAACTAATTACTGATTTTCTGGAGTTCAGTGATCCAACTACACAGACTGTCAACACATACTCAACAGGTAAATGATTTCATTCTTAAATTTAAATATAACTTTCAAATTGTAACTGATTTCCAAACAAACATGTTCTTATCTTTTTTTGAGTTTTTGGTCACATAAGTGTGTGCAGCTCTGCTAAACTGTGGAAACTTCTCTCTCCTCTTCTCCACTAAGTAAGTAAAAGAGACCATGAATTTATAATTCACACCCAGTCACAAAAAAATATTAAAACTATTCCATGACTTTATATCTGTAGGGTATCAGACAATCTCAGATTTGGTCAAAACATGGTTGAAACATGAGGAGACAAATTCCACAGAGGCCCAAGACACAGGATGTTGCAAATCAGATCCTGGCCCCACAAGCCGGAACCAACCAGCAGCTTTGAGTAGCTCACAGCATTTAAACAAAAGAACACTTATTGACAATTCCAAGGAGATTGTCAATTTTGGGGCAAGTAATTAAGATTAATGGTCAAAGGAGATGCACGGCGTGACCATCACATGGTAACCAGTGATAGCAATCACAAGCTCTTTGGATTGGCTTCCCCCACCTCTGAGACAGAGAACAGACTGAGATTCCTTACAGACATTTTAACCTCTCTGGTCTTCACAGAACATATCCTTACGTCCACAGAATGCTACAGAAACTACCTTTCCATGTATATGCACCTAAATGACGCTAAAAGGACTACATTTTCATTCTCTTAAACTCATTATTTCCTCACTTTCTCTCTTTTTGCAACTTGTGTGTTTGTGTGTTAGATTAGGTTATAGGTCTTAGATTTATCCAATAAAGCCTCATTTATATTGAAAAGAGAAGTATCTTGTGTTTTGTGCTCACAAGTTAATGTCTTAAACTGCCAATCTTGTTACGATGCTATTTAATAGTGTTTTCACTATATTTTGGATATAAATATCCATTGCAGAATTGATGTCATATGGCTCGTTCAATGAATCGCTGGCCGTCTCAGTGATCAGCCGTAAAACAGTGATTCTGTCCAAATTCCCTTTAAAATCTTAAATGATTCCCTTTGAGCTAAATTGACGTGTTTCCCTTACATATCACTTTTTTCTTTTAAGATTGTGAAGGGCTCACATACTGTCCATTTTTGCTTTTAGCCTTCATAAACATTGTAGCGGCTTCCACTAAGACGCTAGTATTGGTAATAGGAGCGAGCAAGTAATTGACGCGTAAAAATAAGTCCATGCAAAACCGAAGTAAAATGCAACAGTGTCTTTCTTTATTGTGCTCCAATGAATAAACATAGCTTACAATTAGCTTCCCGTGGTGTCATTTTGTCTAGTTCATAAGATACAAAAGTCCATACCTTGTAGACACAGCATACAGTTCAACTCAGTCCAAACACATAATCCAATAATTTGGCATGATGAAGCACGATCCAAACCCGTCCAAAACGGTCAAAAACTGTGTGCTTCCCTACTACCAATACACACCTGTTGTCTCATTAACCAATTGCCCTAATATACTATTTCCAGTGCACCACCCAATGGACATAATTGCATTAAAATGGCTCTTACAAACATAATTGTTTTTACATAAACACATGGACACACTGTAACTCTAAACTCAATTGTGTATTTTAGATGCATCACATCCTACAACCTCATCATCTGCAGAGAAAAACCGCCACTTAATGACACCAAAATGATGGACTTAAAGACATCATATGAATTGGATTGTGATTGTTTCACTGAAAGTTGGTCTTCATCACATCTATTTTTTGTTCTTATTTTGTATATTTTGTGTTTTACTTCATGTATTTATTCATGTTCACTGTCAATTGTCATTCATTAATGTATTTAGCTAATAACTGTTGTTAAGAGCACTGACAGTTTTGCATGTCAATAAAAACATACTTAATTCACACAACATGCTGCTGTTGTGGTTATTGTTGTTGTTGTTGTTTTAATATAAAACCCTAACCAACGCTACACAAGATGCCTCATTACTGATTTTCTGGAGCTCAGCCATCCAACTACACAGACTGTCAACACACTCTCACCAGGTAAATCATTTCTTTCTTAAAATGTCTATAAATTATAACTTTCAAATGCTAATTGATTTCCTTTGTCTTTTCTCTTTTTAGTTTAAGAGAACATGTAAGTGTTACCAGCTCTATTCAGTTAAGGATACTCTCCTCTTCCTCACTTAGTAAGTAACAAAGATATTACATTTTTGGTCCATTTCGTTTTATACGGTTTATGCATAAACATACCCAGCTATCCCATGATTTTATATTACTTTTTCCTTTTAACATTGTGAAGTACTCACTTACTACTTTTGGCCTTCATAAACAATTGTTTTTACATAAATGAAAGGAGACACATTGTATATCTAAACGCAATTGTGCATTTCAGATGCTGACACATCCTACAACCTCATCATCTGCAGAGAGAAACTGCCATTCAATCACACCAAAATACAGATAGTGATTAACTTAGAGGCATCAAAGAGGATTGTGAAGATATTTCACTGGAGCTTGGTCTTCAATACACTATTTTATGTTATATTTTGTTTTACTTCTTTAAGCATTTATTTATGTTCAATGTCCATTGTCATTCATTAATGTATTCTGCTAATAACTGTTAGAACACTGTAATTTTTGTTACAATTTCACGTCATTAAAAAAAGAGTACCTAATTGACACGTTGTTATTGTTGTTGATTTTATGTAAAACCCTAATAGACACTTCAAGATATTATAAGACCAGGCAGATAGAGGGGTAAAAAACAATATTAATAAATAATATATACAAATAATACTAATATTAATGATATTAACATACTAATATTAATGAAAAACTCATTAAAAAGATTTATAACACCATTACGGTCCTATATAGCATTTTCAAAGCATTGTTCTATATGGAACCCTATAAAAAAGGTTCTATTTAGCACTAAAAAGGGTTCTGCTATTGTTACAAGCCGAAGAACCCTTTTCTGGTACTGTTTAGAACCATTTTTCTTAAGAGTGTAGTGTAAAACAACACCCTTTTTACCCTGTCAAAAACAGCTCTTTTCAGAGCAAGCCGTTTTGTAGCATTTTCCTCTAAATGCAAATGAGCTCTGCTGACCCCGCCCCTCTCTTCCGAGCCGGTCTCTGAGTAGTCTCGCGTTGCCAGACCTTCAGACTGACGGCTGAGGGTCTGGAATCCATGGCAGCTTTGATTGGCCAAGGCCCGCCCATGAGGCCATTTGTTTTGTTCAGCGTCACGTTTCGGGGCGTGGAAATGTCGCCACAATAACAGACTGGTGTGTAAAACTCTCGGACGTATTTTAAAGATTCTATGCTGCAAACTTTAAATATTTCATATACTTTTGAGAATCCAGCATTTAGTTGATCCTGATAAGCGCTTGTCGTCACAGTTGTAAACACGGTGGCCTTCTTCTTTCATGAGGGGGTTTGGCGCCACGGCATCTTTGTTTCCAGGCGGAACATTAAAGAACGCGACACACACGTCTCCTGGAAATCCTGTATAATTCAACCAATCCGATGATGACTTCAAAACTCCTGAAGTGTTTCCAGTTTTGTGTGCCATATGCATCAGACTTTCACCCAGCGTTCCATGGGCGTGACGTCTGAGGCTGAGACTAGTCTCTGAGGGACTGTTTACTTTAGTATTATAGTTTAGTATTCATAGTGAAACTTGCTAATTAGCACATAAGGAAAGGCGATTTGCAAAGATTCATTAAAAACCTTATGCTCACTTTTTCTGTTAGTGAAGCTGGATCACGAATGATTTGCGCGAACATAGACACATTTAGGTAGATCGGGGGCGCATTCCCTTCAGAAACACACGTAATCCACTGCGTCTTCAGTGGCTCAAAAACCTTATACTCACTTCTTCTGTTAGTGAAGCTGGATCACGAATGATTCGCAACAGACGCATTTAATCATTTATTGGTTAAACTATGGTTAGTGTAACAAAATTATGGTTAATTTGTTGTTGAACTGCCCAGACACCGTGCATTGAGGTACACAGCAAAAATCACTGTTAGGATTTTCCTTTTTCTGATACTTTATAGCTTTTGACAAAGGCATTTTCTTCTCAAAAACATTCAGATATTAAAATAAAAAAGTATATAATAATAATAATACGAATAACAACAACAAACTTACAAACAAGCTACGATAGCACATTAACGTACTTGCCGACAAGCAGAAGCGAGTAACCCAGGGTTCCGGTGTGGTCACGTTGCTTCGCATTTCAGGATGAAAAGTCAAACATTTAAGGTGAAGGATAATTCATTTCTTACCTCAGAGACTGTGCTATGATCTATATGACCTTATTATTTTTATTGTGAGTATTAGGCTTATCATTATTGCTGATCACTGTTGTTGTGCTATGCTATTTTAATATTTACCATTATATAATCAGAGGAGTATAGACAAGTTTATGAAAGTGTCACTCCATATTACAATAGCAAAATGTATAAATATGTATAGTATTTTTATGTTACATTAATCAGTGTCTAGCACACCTTCCTAAGGAAAGGATATGGACCAGAATACATTGCAATTACTAAATGATATTTAGACAGACTTAAAGGGGTCCTAATGCTCTTTTACAAAGTCTTGATTTTGTTTTGGGGGTGTACTAGAACAGGCTCTCATACTAGGTTGTGTCTCCGACATAGTGATAACACTGGTTGCCTTCTCTAGTGCAGTTCAACCAGGTCTCATCCCATTCATCAGTATTTGTGATATCACAAATCCTGGAAAATATGCGTTGTAGTCCAGACGAGTCGTTCGTTGTAGTTTTTGAAAAGTGATTTCTGTTAAATAAAATTTCTCCTTTTGAAGTGTACTTTGAGCTTTGTAACTTTGCAGATCTTTTTTATGCTCAAACAGCAACATTACAGACTAACTAACGCCATTTTGGAGAGTATCCATGGATATTCTTCAAAATGGCACTACGATGCGGAGGAGACGAATTGTTGAATAAAGTTGTTTTTTTTCTTCTTTTGTGCACAAAAAGTATTCTCGTAGCTTCGTAGAATTACGGTTGAAACCCTGATGTCACATGGATTATTTTACCGATCTCCTTGCTACGTTTCTGGACGTTGATCGTGCAAGGACCCTTGCTTTCTATGGGAGGGTTAGAGAGCTCTCAGATTCCATCAAAAATATCTTAATTTGTGTTCCGAAGATGAAATAATTAATGACAGAATTTAAATTTTTGGGTGAACTACCCCTTTAATTACATTGTGCAAGCTGACTCTTTAATACTGCATGGTTTATATACATGTTGCTGCTGATTGGGCTGACATTTTTGACACACCCACCAAACAAGAGAAAACGTATCTCAAACCCGGTTGCACACCGTTTCCAGGAAACATCTCGTTCAACCCGGAAACTGTAGCAAAACGTTGCGCACCGATTTGAACTTGAACGTGCCCCAGAGCTCTCGTGCCTCCGTTGGTAAAAACTTGGTTTTCTGACTAAAAGCAGCCAAAAAAACCATTTAAAGAGGTTAAGCAAATAATAATAATAATAATAATTAAAGCTGCAAGCAGAATTTATCGGGGTTCAAGCGTATTAAGACCTTTATGCCATCTATGGTGTTAGGGTCTAGGCCAACACGAAAGCATTTAAGATTTATAGGCTTTTGAGTACATTTGGAGATGGACATTTTCTTAATGATCCCATTATGGCTATCCAAATGGTAACGTTCAACAGTTTTTGATAATTATTGACCTAAAAAATTTAGAGAATTGTACTGCAGTGGTTTTGAGGTTTAGTGAAATACTTAGGACCTTAAGTCAAAGTTATAGAGAATGTATATTCATGCTATGAATATTGTTTATGTGTGATACGTAGCGCCACCCGGTCACTGATTTCTTTCATACTTCACACAGACCGCTAGAGGCAAGAGTCAAACAGGCCCACCAAGTTTTGTTTTGATTGGCCTCCGTTAACCTGGTCTAACAGGTTCTCAAATTTCATAGGCCAATGGCAGCCATGTTTTTGAGCGACACAAAAGTCCTCATAGACATTCATGGCACCTTCGACCAAGACACTGCATGCCAATGTTCAAGTCAATCGGACTAACGATTGCGTAGTTCTAGACATTTTCATGTTTTTTTCTTGTTATAGTGCCCCCAAGTGGACAATCGTTTTACCATCATGTCAACTTGGACAAGAAGAGTGCATGCCAATTTTCAAGTCAAACAGACTAACTGTTGTGTAGATGTAGTGGTTTTCATGTGTTTTTCCTATTACAGGGCCACCAAGTGGCCAAAAGCAACATTTTTTTTACTGTGACCTCAGAATGAGCTTCTACACGTGTACCATGTTTGCTGAAAATATCTCATTGCAATCAAGAGATATAACCACTTTAGTAAAAGGCAACTGCTACTTCAAACGTTTTGGCGTTCTGTTACGAACCTGAATCACCAATCGAAATTCTTTTGATAACTTTTTGCAATAAGTGTTTCTAGATGATGCATGCCAAGTTTTGAACAAATTGCACAAACGGTATATGAGGAGTTCGAAAAAGTAGATTTTTCAAATAATCGCAAATGTTTAACGAACAATTTGATTGACAGCAGTGGTTCTTGAGCCAAAGTTGTTCAGAATAAAGAGATTCAACATATGAAATGAATATTGTGTGTATTTGTGATACGTTGCGTGATATACAGTATATGGTCTAAAACACGATTGCGCCACCCAGTGGCCGTTTTCTTTCAAACTTCGCACAGACCTCTAGGGCCATGAGTCAAATAAGCCCACCAAGTTCCGTCCCCATCGGCCTCCGTTAACCTGGTCTAAGAGATGCTCAAAGTTTATAGGCCAATGGCAGCCATGTTTTTCGAGAAACACGAATGTCATCATATATCATTAAGGCAACTTGGATAAAGCTGTTTTTGTGTTTTTTCCGTATTATAGCGCCACCAAGTGGTAAATCTCCGCAATTTTTTTGTATGACCACAGAATGAACTTGTACATAAGTATGAAAAGTTTGTTGAAAATATCTAATTTCGTTCAAGAGTTATAACCATTTAAGTGAAAGTGGCAGTGCCTACTTCAAACGTTTTGGTGTCCCGTCATGAGAGTGAATCACCGATCAAAATTATTTTGATACATTTTTTTGCCAGAAAGGTCTCTAGATGATGTATATCAAGTTTCGAGTGAATTGGACAAATGGCCTATGAGGAGTTCGAAAAAGTAGATTTTTCAGAAAATTCAAAATGGCTGAGAAAATTGAATGGCAGAAATTAAATCGGAGATATACGTTTTGTTATAAGACACTAAGAGTCTACGACAAACGGTCTAGGAGTTATGAGCAGTTTTGCGTTGTTGATCACTGTAGCGCCCCCTATTGGCCAATCGGGGTCATACCTTGTCAGGCTCTCCCCAAATTGAGACCTACCATCTGGCCAGGCTTCAAGTCTCTAGGCCTTACGGTTTGGTCTGCACAATCAGTTTTACGGCGGAATAATAATAATAATAAAAATCCTAACAATTACAATAGGGTTTCAGCTCTACGTGCTTGAAACCCTAATAATAATAATTGGCAGGGATCCCCAGACGGATACAATGAGCTGCCACTGTTGGTATGAAAATGAGTGCTGCAAGACACTGGCAGAGTGAACGAGGCTTGAGAGAGTTGTGAGTGAGGGTGCGGGAGCAGTTATCCAATTATTATAAGCATCTTTTGACTTGTCTTTTCTAGTTAATTTGACACTTTAGAAAGTTAATAGAACGGGAAGTTGCAGTTTAGAGTTAGCGATATCTTTATCTTACCTTATTTACAAAAGATTTGAACTCATTTCGGTTTATTATTTATTTAATTTTCGTTTTTTATTTGTTTTCATAGCAATATCTGGCAACACTGCAATGATCGCCAGAACTGAAACTGACAGTAGTCAAAAGAGCCCACGGACATGTTATTGCTGACAGGATACCACACTCGGTAAGGCAATAAAAAAAACATTATATGTCAGAAACGTTATCAACGCTGTCAAAACAGTACCATATAACACTAGTGCAGAGATCTGTAGAAGGTTACAGAAAGAAAAAAAATGCAAACACTAGCCATGAAGAAGCTATTTCATGGAGTATTGTAGTTAAATTTTCACAGTCATGCTAACAACATTCATAAGATCACTAGTCAAAGTTATCATCTAGCAATGGTTATTTATGAAAACTATACATAACAGTAATAGGCCCAGAGGCGTCATGCCCATTCAAACGAGGGCACTTGCCCCCTCAGATTTTTGAGCCAAGATTTTGAATGCAGCTTCCAAAAGAAAAAAAAATTGCCAAATAATATCTTTTTAAATTTGATATGATCACACCAGCGTGATTAGATCGTTCAGTGCGGCACATCACCAGCTGCTAAATTCAAATATGCGCTCGCTGGCTGGCGCTGAGCCAGAGACAGACGCGTTTTTACAGTGCTGCGCATTATAACCAGTCACACACGATTCTATTGAGCTTATGAATGCAATGACCAATCAGACAAGTTCAGATGAGTGCAGATGTGCGAACGATGTAAGTAAGAGATTCATTTCACAGTGATTATAATTTGAGTTTGTGCTTGAACTCTGGCTAGACTGAAGTCAGTGAAAATGTTATTTGATAATGTAAATGTTCTTTGCTCTCTTTCTGTACAATGAAAGTGTTATAATTAGTAACACAAGGTTTGTTACAAGTTACAAGGTTTTTATTAAATTCACATTAAATAGGCAACAAAGTTAATCGTATTAAAAATATTGTATGGCACGACACCCATATCTGGTACTTTTTGAACAATTTGTTTATTGAGAAATAAATGATGTCAGTATAATACAGTAAAATTTAATCAGATCAGATTTACATATTAATAATACTAAAAGAAAAACAGCAACTAACACAGGAAAAGAGAGAGAGAGAAAAAACAAAATAATAAAAAGAAAAGGGAAGAAAAGAAAAAAAAGGACAGGTCAGTTCAAAACACTACACAATAAGAGAATTTGGGAGTACTAGTCATAAATACCCGGGATACAAATAAAAAGAAATAATAAAAAGGGGTAGTTTGGGGTAAGGGGTAAATGGCTGATGGCTTAATAATAAATCGTGGCTGAGGGTCATAAAAGAATCAAGTAATTTGATCTCTTTCTCCCTCCATTATATTACAGTAATCTGAGCTTGAAATAAAAGATATAAATGGTTTCCTAATAAAAACAAAAGACACTTTACCTTTCAGAATATATGTAATCCTTTCCATTGACAAACAAAAGTACATGTTGTTCATACACTGTAAAATGGGTGGCTTTTCCACTTTCTTCTAATACATAGCTAGACGGTTTGCTTGAAGTATACATATGTCAATAAGTTTCTGAGTGCTGCTACTGTATACAATATTCTC
>NW_015507572.1:59195-61216 GCF_001515645.1 Sinocyclocheilus grahami | reverse complement strand
TTCATGACCTCTAGACTGGACTATTGTAATGCACTGCTAGGTGGTATTTGTCTTTTCCCCAGTTTTGTTAGAGTATGGCTCAGAGTACTTTTTCTTTTTGATTAAATAAAGATTATTTAATGTTCTGTGGATGGAGGCGTTATAGCCCTGCCACTTTTTCTTCTGTTTTTGTATGTGAATTCCAGGGCGGAGATGCAGCTCCTTTGTGGGTGGGGCTCCTCTACAAAAAAAATAAAGAAAGAAAAGAAAAAAGGGCAGCACCTGTGACGACCTATTTATATCTTTCCTTTATTGAAACAAAGTGTCATCTTTGTGTTGTGACTTTAAGCCGGTCATAACAACATATCTTCTTTTTCTTTGTAGTGTAAAAACGTGGGGTCAAATTTACAACAGCAGCGAATAATGACCTACGCACCTATCAGTCATCCACAAGGGTTGAAACTTTGCTGGTTATGTGCATCTGTAAACACATGCCTGACTCATATAAAGGTCAATTTGGTCATCAAAACACATTGATAAACTGTAAAGACTGTCCAGAATACGCTAGTTCCTTTCAAAGTATTTTTTTTTTCTGATTTGAAAAAAAAAAAAAGTGAATCCTAGCATTTTATTTTAATTCTAGCAATTGATTTTTTATTTCTATGTCCACTTACATAATAATTTCCCAATTTCTCTGAACACTAGAGTTGAAATTCTAACCTGGTGCTGTTCTGCCCCCTGCTGGGGACTGAAATGTAATTCGGCTACACTTTTATATTGATCTTCCCAAGACTCTTCTCGAGATAAAATGCTTTGCAATATTGTGGTGTGCACTGTGCAGTGTCAATACAGTGCAAATTTTATTTGATTTAACGTTAAGATAGAATGGGGGAAACGCCCCCCCACCCCCCTTTAGGGACTGTGTAATTTTTTTCTGTGAAGCAAAAGTTAAATGTGTTCAGAAAATGTATCATAGTTTTAGTGACAATGACATAAATTATAAACCAAGTATGAAAAATATCCAGAGTTTTCATGTTATTCGATTTTTAAAAAAGATTACATTTGTACCACCCCACAGGTGGGGTAAAATGCCCCCCAGTCTTACAAATTTGCTTTATACATTTACAGCAAAATCAGAGTACAGGCAGTTTTAGCTTAAAATTAAATATAATCAATAATTATGAATTACAAAATTATAATAGCCAATCTGAAAAATTTTGTTAGCTGATGCTAACTGGCTAGTTAACTAGCTACCTGATGATAACTTGAGGTCATTTTTTAATATAAAGTCCAAATATTTTTATTCAACCTAGTAGTTAGAATACATTTGATGGAAAAACAAAGGATTTGATGTTCAGAACAGAGTAACTAAGCCACGTTCCCTTGGGGTGTTTTACACCACAGACTAGGTTTGGATAAAAAATGTAATTCTGAAAATATGATTATATTTTTCTTAAATAATATGTACTCCCTATCTGCAGGCCCTACTGTTCTCATATCATATATAACTGTGATGATCTACAAAACAACAAGCTTTACAGTTTTTTTCAATTGCTAACATCCCTTTGTCCAATCTATAATCACATTTTCAAAACTCTAAACACAATTAGCAAAACATCCGTCTGTTGTGACCATACCATTAAAACAATTGATGTTGTTTTCACACAATATTAAGTCAATTAACATGTTTCTAAAATGTTTAAATTTTCTTTTCATACAAGCTTACCCCATACCAAAATCATGGATAATTTTTATCTTTTTTTACAAACGCTTAAACACAGCATGACAGACATGAAGACCTAATGTTCCAAACTTTAAATATAGTCTAAAGCCTCTACTTATGCAACAAAAGAGCTGATAATAATTATTTTAATTACTGATAATTGAGAAATAGCTCATTCAAATCTTAATTAATAATTTCAAGTCTTTCCATTACATGGCCATGCACAATAAAAAGGCACTTTCTGGATTGGTTTTGTTCAAAACAACACAGAAAAACACAGAGAAGTAGAAAAAGAAAGAAAATGTCTGGACGAGGGAGA
>NW_015507572.1:58437-58896 GCF_001515645.1 Sinocyclocheilus grahami | reverse complement strand
AAATTCATTGTGTCTGTAAACATACATGGTTATAAAGCTCTTTCTGACTTTCTGAAAAGGGAGAAAGAGAGGTAGGGGGCAAAAGGCAAAGGGCTGTATGTTTTTTTATTTAAATACATCATATTGTCATACAGCCTTTTGCCTTTTGCCCCCTACCTCTCCTTCTCCCTTGTCAGAAATAACTTTATTACCATGTATGTTTACAGATACAGAAATTTTCATTTTTCATTTTGCCAATAAAGCCTTTACTGCAGCTTTTCTTTTACATTCCATAAAGTACTGATGACTCCTTCACAATGATGTACACATAAGATCTAAAATGAATCCACACATTTACACACACACAAAAAATGTAGAGTTCAGCTGACTGAATTATTATTATTATTTATTTATTTATTTTATTTTATTTTTTTAAATGGATCTCATATTGTATGTTCTATACAGGTTGAACTGAGACAT